>NC_072773.1:7608974-7876408 GCF_022539595.1 Amphiprion ocellaris | reverse complement strand
TCACTGCTGCATCTTATGCTTGAAGTCTCATGTTCAGCGCATTCAGATGCTTTATTTAGTCAACTAAAAACGCCAAATCTGCCAGCCGTACAGGATCTGATAGTTGTGCCATGCATTGTCCCTTGTTTGCCAGGAGCTGTCCTTTTTTCTCCCTAAGATAGAAAAAGCATTGCTGTGAAGCAAAGACCGCTTCCAGTTGCTTCACCTTCTTAGTGCAGTTGCTCCTGGGTAACTTGTCATATGCACTAGAATGTTTTGACTGGTAGTGTCTTTCATTTCTTTAAAAAAAAAAATAAATAAATAAAATAAAAAATCTGCAGTTTCCATTTAAGAAATCGTCTGGAAAGGGTCCCAGAGAAGTTACATAGTCAGAGGGAGGCAACAGAGCATTGCTGCCATCATTCAACAACACACAACTGCATTTTGTATCTCAGAGATATGCATATTCTCTTTGACAGCACTGACGGGCCACAAATTCTACATTATATGACAGCGGCTGTGTAAAATCTGACCACAGGCTGGACCTTGGACATGCCTGGTTGAGATGAACATAAGGAACATGTTTTTAGAGAGACAAGCTAACAGGGCTCCTCCCCTTCTTCTCCTCCACATCCTGATTCTTCCTGCCCAGATCCGCCTCCATAGTTGTGCTGCTTCCTCCTTAGCTTCAAAGTGGTTTTATGGCAATATTTTCATATCCAACTGTAGTGCTCAAATGAAAATAGACAGATATTTTGTTGTTGTACATGCTCTTTTATTGTAAATATCGGTATAATACAGTAAACATGAAGGTGAAAATACAGGCAAGTCCACCACCAAGATGCAACATCATCAAGGACGCTGATGTTCAGATTGCAGAATAGTCACCATTCATCCTCCCATCCTCAGGAGTTTGTACTTCAAAGATGTCACTGTCAAATCTGGAAGTCCATACTTACTGTACTCGATATTTATTTGATGAGAAGAAAAAAGGAGGAGTAAAGAATGACCAAGAGACAGGAGAAGAGAAGAATGAGGACAAAGAATAGTGAATGAGGGAAGAGATGGAAAAGAACAAGAACAGAAAAGAAGAAGAAGACGCAGGATAAAAGAAAAAATGAAAAGCAGGAGGAGAAAGAATGAGAATACAAAGAAGGAAAGAAAGGAATGAGTGAGGAGAAGCAGATGATGTTAAGAAAAAACAAAGAAGAAGAATGAAGAAAAAGAAGTCAGACAAGGTGAAAGACAAGACAGAAGGAGAAGAAAAGAAAGAGGAAGAGACTGAGGAAGCATAGGAGGAGGACGAAGAACAAGTGGTAAAGGGAAGACGAGCTAAAAATGGGAGTAGTTGAATGAGGAGACAAGAAAGGAGAAGAAAAAGGAGAGAAGGCTGAATGAGGAAGACAAAGGAGACAAAGACAGAAGGAAGGAGAGAGGAAAAAGACAGCAAGAGGAAGAGACAGAAGGGGTAAAAAGAATGAGGAATAGGAGGAAGAAACAAAGAGCAGAGGGAAGAAGAGATTAAAAAGAAGATGAAAAAGGGCAACAGCAGGAGAAAATGAGGGAGGAAGACCAAAGAGTAGGGGAAGGAAAAATGACAAGGATGAGAAGAATATAATAAAGTAGAGAAAAAAGGAAGAGGAGAAGAAGAAAGGAGAAGACAGAAAGAGAAACGAATGAAGACAAGAAAGACAAAAGGGAGGAAGAGACAGAAATGTAGTAGAAGGAAGAGGAGAATACGAAGGAAAAAAGGAAGCAATGGAAAAGAACAAAGAAAAGAAGGAAAGCATAAGGAAAAGAGGGAGAAAATGAAAAGTAGGAGGAAGAAGAGGACAGAGAAGGTAGAGGAGAAAGAAGGAAACAACAGGAGAAAATGTAGAAAAGAATGAGGACAGGAAAAGGCCAATAAAAAGAGAAAGATGTGAAGAAGAAAGAAGCAAAAGAATACAGAGAATGACAAAGTAGAAGACGACAGAATAGAGGAGGAGAAAGGAGAAAAAGATTGAAGAAGAAAGATGGAGATGACAAGAGGAGAAGCAAAGACTGGGGAAAAGGCAAATAAATGTAGAAGGATGAGTAGAAAAATAAGGAAGCATATTCAAAAAGATGAGAAAAGGGAAGGAAAATGAGGAGAAGAAAAGAATAAGGACAAAGATAAACAAGGAAAAGAGGAACGAAGAGATGAAAAAGAAAGTGACAGAAGGAGCAGGAGGAAGCAGGAGATGCAGACAGAGACAGAGGAGAAGAAAGGAGATATCAGAAGGAGGCGAAGGAAGAAAGACAGTGATAAAGACAGGAGAAAGGAGAAGACAGAAGGAGAAGATGAGAATAAGGTAGAGAAGGAGGAAAAGAGAAGAATAAGGAGGGAAAATAATAACACAATGGCTGAAGAATAAAGAAGAGGAGAAGAAGGAAAGGAGGAAGAGAAGAAGGAAGAAAAACAAGGAGTCAAGGGAGGAAAAGTAGTAGAAGAAAGAGGAACAATGCGGAGAGAAGAGGGATGAGAAAAAAATGGAGTAGAAGGAGGAGACAGGAGGAGAATGAGGCAGAGAAGAAAGAAGGAAGAGGAGAAAGAAAGAAGACAAAGAGGGAACAGGAGGAGAAAATAAGAACGGGAAGAAGGGGGAAGAGACAAAATGAATGAGGGACAGAATGAGGAAGAGTAGAAGGAGAAAAAGGAGAGGAAGGGATGAAAAGAAGAGGAAGAAGGCAACAGAGAAGGAGGAGAAGAAAGGAGACAAAGAGAGTAAGAGAAGACAGAAGGAGAAGAAAGAAAGGGGAAGAAAAAGATAGGAGGATAGGAAAGGGAAAACAGAAAAAAACAAGGAGTAGACGAAGGAAGAGGTGAAAAAGAAGGCGACAGGAGGAGAACAAGGAGAAGACTGAGGAGTTGAAAGAATGACACAAAAGAAAGGATAGAGAATGAGAAGGAAGAAGAAGACAAAGGAGTCTGAGAAGGAGAAGAAAGGAGAATAGAGAAAAGGAGGAGAAAGAGGGAAGTGGAGAAGGAGGGAGAAGATGATGAAGAAAAGAATAAGTGAGAAAGATGGACAAAAATCAGAGGGAGGAAAAATGAACAGGAGAAGACAGGAGGAGAAAGAAAGGGAAGAAAAGGATGAGAAAGAGTAGGAGGGGAAGGAACAAGGAGGAAAGGGAGGAAGAGACGAAGAAGAATGAGTCACAGAAGAGGAAGAGAGGAGAACACAAAGAAAAAAGGAGAAGGATGAAGACAAAAGGAGATGGACACTGACAACTAGGAGGAGGAAAAGTAAGACCCTGAGACAAAATGAGGATGAGAAAGAAAGAGAAGAGGAAGGAGGTGGAGAAAGTAGAAGACAAAGGGTAGAAGGAAGGATATGGAGAAAGAAGGACAAGACAAAGAGGTAGAAAGAAGTAGACAAAAAGGAGGAGAAAGAAGGAGAAGAAGAAAACAATAAGGAAGATTAAAAAGAGATGAAGAATGAGTAGTAGAAGAGGAAGAGGAGGAGAACATGAAGAAAAATGGAGTAGAAGAAAAAAGAGGAAGAGAAGAAAACCAATAAGCAAGAGGAGAAGATAAGAACAACAAGGAGGAGGAGAAAAGAATGAAAAAGAATACAGAAGAACAAGAGTAAAGGGAGGAAGAGATGAGAAAAGGCAGTGGTGTAAGGAGACAAAGAGGGTAAGAAGGAGGAGAAGATGATAAAGAGGAGTAGTAGAAGATGACAGAGAAAGGAAGAGGATATAGAGAAGAATTAGGTAGTAAAGGAGAAGGTAAGACTTAGTAAGAGAAAAGAAAAGGAAAGAATGGATACAAGGAGTAGGAGAAGGGAAAGGGAAGATGAAGAATGAGTAAAGAATGAGAGAATGAGAGAGAGTAGAGGAAGAAGACGAGGAGAGGAGCAAGGAGTAAAGGGAGGAACAGATGAAGAAACATGAGTTGTAGAAGGAAGAAGGAGAACAAAAATGGAGAAGGGGAGAAAATGAAGGAGGAAGAGGAGAAGACAAGAATGACAAAAAGGAAGAATGAGTGAGAATGAAAAAGGACAAAAAGGAGAAGATGGAAGGAGAAAAACAAGGAAGAGATGAGAAGAGGGAGTAGTGTAAGGAGACAAAGAAGGAAAAGAAAAAGACAGAAGGAATAGGAAAAGAAAAGGAACAGGAAGAAGAATGACTAGAAGGAAGAAGAGATGTGCACCAAGACAAAAAAAAAAAGAAAAACAGGAGGGGAGGAACAGAAGAAGACAGAAGGCTGATGATAAAAGAATGACAAGACAGGAGAAGAAAAGAATGAGGAAGAGTAGAGGAGACAGCAGGAAGAGGAGAAATTAGACAAAGATAAGGAGGAGAAGAGAAGGAGCACGAATGAGGAGAAGAAGAGAAGGGGAGATAAGAATGAAGGAGAGTAGATTGAGAAGGAAGAGCAAGAGATGAAAAACAAGAGGAAGAAGAACAGAAGAATGAGGAAAAAGAGCAATGAGTCAAAGGGATGAAGAGAAGAAAACATAGTGGGAGAGAAAGAAGGAGAACAAAGAAAAAGGGGAGGAGAAGAAGAAAAAAGGAGAACAGAGAGGAGGAAGGAGAACAACAGAGAGGAGGAGAAGACAGGAAGACCATTAACAAGAATGAAAAGGAGGAGAAAGAATGAGAGGACAGGAGGAGAAAAGGAGGAAGGAGAAGACAGAATGGGAAGGAGAATAGAAAAAGGTAGAAGAGGAGATGAGAAGGAGGAGGAAGCAGAAGGAGTAAAGGTAGGAAGAGATGGAGAAGTAGGAGGGAGAGAGAAAGGGCCAGCGAAGAAATAAAAAGTAGAAGAACAAAGAGGAGGGGTTGGAGAAAAATAGGAATAGAAAAAGAAAAGAATGAGAAAGACAACTGAAGGAAGAGAAGAACAATTAAAAGTAGACAGAAGGAGAATGATAGAGGAATGAGGAAGAGCAGAGTAGACAAAGAAGGAAGATGAGAAAGAAGGAGAAGAAGGGAGAAGGAATGAGGAGGAGGAGAGAAAGATGAGGGAGAGAAAAATGAAGACAAAATGAGAAAGAGTGGAAGCAGAAGGAAGAGGAGCAAGAAGTAAATGGAGGGAAAGACAAAAAAGAAGAGGAAAGAGACGGAGAAAGAGCAGAAGACAGAAGAAGGCTGGTAGAATGACGAAGAGGAGAAGGAAAACATGAAGGTAAAGATCGAGAGGAAAGCAAAGGAGGAAACAGTCGGAGTTGGAGAAAGAAGGAGGAGAAAGAGAAATAAAGAAAAGACGTAGGAGGATGAGAAAGAAGAAGAAGAGGAAGGAGAAGGAGAAAAGGATAGAAGAGGTAGAAGGAACAACATAGGGAAAGAAGAATAAGACAAAGAAGGAGAAAGGAGAAGACAGAACAAGGAGGAGTAGCAAGAAGGAGAAGCCAGAAGGAGAAGAAGAAGAAAAGAATGAGGGAGAAAAAAGAACAAGGAGTATAGGGAGGAAAAAATGAGAAGACAGAATCAGGAAGAGATGACAGAAGGAGAAAGAAAAGGAGGACAGAGAAGGAGGAGGGAAAATAACGGAAAAACAGACAGAGAAAGGAGAAGAAGACAAAAGGAGAAGAAAAAGCAGAAGAGAAGGAGGAGGAAGAGAAACAAGAGGAAGACAGAAGGAGAAAAAGAAAAGAATGAGGGAGCAGAGCGAGGAAAAAATAAGACAGAACCAGGAAAAGACGACAGGAGAAAGAAATAGAAGACAGAGGAGGAGGAGAAACAAAGGAAAACAGAAGGAGGAAGAAGAAAAAGCAGAAGGAGGAGAAGGAACGAACGAGGAAGAGAAGGAGAAGGAGGAAGAATAAGGAGAAAAGAGAGGAAGAGTTGGAAAAGAAGCAGTGGGAGGAGAGGAAGGAGGAGGAGAACTGAAGAAAAAAGGGGAAAAGGAGAAGAAAACAAAGGAGAAGAGGAAGGAGTAAAAATACGAGGATGGGATGAGAAAAGCAGGAGATGAAGGACGACAAGAGAAAGAGACAACAACAGAGAGAGTGAGGAGAAGTAGAAAGAGGTTGAACAAGGAGTAACAGAGGAACAGGTGAACAAGAACAAGTAGAAGAGGAAAGAAAACACAAAGAAAAAAGAGCAGAAGAAAAAGAAGGACGAGGAGAAAAAAGAATGAAGGAGACTGAAGATGGACAAAGAAAATGCAAGAACAAGGAAGGAAGTTGTGTAAGGAGACAATGAAGAGAAGAAGAGAATAAAAGAACAAGAACAAAGTAGGAAGAGAAGAACGACAAAGAAACAAATAAGACAGTTGAGGAGGAGAAAGAAGGAGACAAAGACAGAAGGAAGAGGAGAAAGAAGAAGAGGGAGATGAAGGAGGAGTTGGAGACAGAGTCAAAGGAGAAGAAAGAAGGAGATGTCAGATGGAGGTGAAGGAAGAAAGAAGGCGATAAAGACAGGAGAAGAAGGGAGAAGACAGAAGAAGGAGAAGATTAGAAAAGGTAGAGAAGGAGGAGAAGAGGAGAATAAAGAGGAAAAAACAAAATGGCTGAAGAATAAAGGAGAAAGAGGAGAAGGAAGAAGAACAAGTAAAAGGGAGGAAAAGTAGCAGAAGTAGTAGGAGAAGGAGGACAACATGAAGTAAACAGGAAAGGAACAAAGGAGAGAAGAAGAGAAGAGAGAGGAGAAAATTGGAATTGGAGTAGAAGGAGGAGACAGGAGGAGAATGAGGAAGAGAAGATAAAGAAGGAAGAGGAGAAAGAAAGAGAAGAAGAAGAAGACAGAGAGGGACCAGGAGGAGAAAAAAAGAATGAGAAAAAGAGGGAAGAGATGAAATGAATGAGGGATAGAATGAGGAAGAGGAACAAGGAGCAGAGGGAGGAAGGAATGGAGAAGAATGAGTCGTAGAAGAAGGAGGAGAACAGGAGGAAAAAGTAGTAGTAGCAAGAGAAAGGAGGACAAGAAAGCAGGAAGAGAACAAGACAGAAGGACAAGAGAAGCAGGAAGAGTAGAAGAAGGAAAAACTAAGAAAAAAGAAGGAGAAGATGGCATCCGTTGAAGAAAGAGGAAAGGGAGGACGGGATGAGAAAAGGGAGCAGTAAATGGAGAAGAAAAAGGAGATGGAGAAAAAGGAAGAAGAGAAGAACGGCAAAGTGGAGACAACGACAGAAGGAGACAAATACAGAAGAAGAGAAAGAATGAAATGAAGATAGGAGGAGAAAGGAGAACACAGACAAGGAGGAGGAGAAAGAAGACAGAAAAAGAAGATAAAGGACAGAAAGACAGAGATGGAGTAGAAAAGCATGCTGGAGAGAGGAAGAAGAACAAGGAAAAGATGAAGTAACGGGTGAAAAGGGAAGAGGAGGGAGGAGAAGATAGGAGGGTGAGGAGAAATGAGACAAAGAGGAGGAGAAAGAAAAACAAAGAGTTTGAGACAGAGGAGGAGAAAGGAGAAGATGCAGGAGGAGGAGGATCAAATAAAGAAGAAAAAAGAGGAGACAGAAGGAAGAAAAGACAAAAGGACAATAAAGGAGAAGCAATCAGATGAGAAGGAGGAGAAGGAAAGAGGAAGGAGTTGACAAAGGAGAATGAAGGAGAAGACAAGAGAAGAATCTTTTCCTTTTTCTTACAAGAAAGAGAATTAGGAGGAAGGAGGAAGAAGAGCAAGGAGTAGAGAGATGCAGAGATGAAGAAGAACAAAGGAGACAAAAACAAAAGGAGGAAGAGAAGGAAACAGCAAAAAGAGGGGGACAAAGTAGGAGAAGGACATGAAAAAGGAAGTGGAGAATGAGGTAGAAAAGGACAAGACAAGAATGAGGAAGAGGAAAAGGAGAAGAGGAGGAGGAGTAATAAGAAGAACAAGGAGTAAAAGGAGGAAGAGATGGAAAAATAATAGAAATAGTAGGAGAGGAAAAGAAAAAAGGCACAGAGGAGAAATAAAGAAGAACAAAGAGGAGAGGAAGGAGGAAAATAGGAGAGGATGAGTAGAAAAAGGATGAGAAAAGAATGGCAAGACTGAAGGAAAGGAGAAGGATGAGGAAGAGCAGAAAGAGAAGCAAGATGAGCAAGAAGCACAGGGAGGAAGGGATGAAAAGAAGAGGAAGAAGGCAACAGAGAAGTAGGAGGAGACAGGAGACAGAAAGGGTAGAAGGAAGGATATGGAGAAAGGACAAGACAACGAAGGAGAAAGAAGTAGACAAAAAGGAGGAGGACAAAGGACAAGGATAGATGAAGAATGAAAAACAATACGGAAGAAAAAGGAGTAAAGGGAAGAAGGGATGAGAAAAGGGAGTACTGTAAGGAGACAAAGACGATTAGGAAGAGAAGATGACAAGGTAGGAGAAAGGAGGAGGGTATAGAAAAGAATGAGGTAGAAAACCAGAAGGTGAGAATGAGTAAGAGAAAAAAAGAAAAGGAGGAGAAGGAAAGAATGAATACAAGGATTAGGAGAAGAGAAAGGCAAGATGAAAAGCATAAGGAGAGAATGACGGAGAGCAGGAGAAGAAGATGAAGAGAAGCAAGGAGTCAAGGGAGGAACAGATGAAGAAAAATTAGTTATAGAAGAGGAAGGAGGAGAACAAAAATGGAGAAGGAAGAGGAGAAAATTAAGATGGAAGGAGAAAAGGGAACAGGAGACGAGAAGAGGGAGTAGTGCAAGGAGACAGATAGAAAAAACACGAGAAAAAGAAGGAAAAGAAAAAGACAGAATAGGAATAGAAAACGAAGAAGAATGAGCAGAACGAAGAAGAGATGGACATGAAGGTAAAAGGAGGGAGAAGGAAAAGAAAAGGAAAAGAAAAATAGGAAGGGAGGAATAGAAAAAGACAGAAGGAGGATGATAAAAATGACAAGACAGAAGAAGAAGAAAAGAATGAGAAAAAGCAGAGGAGAAAGCAAGAAGAGGAGAAAGAAGACAAAAGACAAGGAGGAGCAGGAATGAGGAGAAGAAGAGAAGGGGGAGATGAGAAGACTAAGAAGAAGGAGGAAGAGAAGCAAGAGATGAAAAAGATGAGGAAAAGGCCACAGAGAAGGAGGACAAAGGAGATAAATACAAAGGAGGAGGAGAAAGTACAAGACAGAAAGAGGAAAGAAAAACTGGGAGATGGAGTAGAAGAGGAAGATAGAAGGAAGAGGAAAAGAAAACATGAAGAAAAGAAGGAGGAGAAGAAAAGAATGAGGAAGAGGAGGAAGAAATACAAGGAGCAGAGGGAAAAGAGATGGAAATGTAGTAGGAGAGAACAGAGTAGAACATAAAGGGGGGAGAGAAGAAAACAGGAGAACAGAGAAGGAAGGAGAAAAATATGAGTAGTAGAATAGAGGAGAACTATGAGAAAGAATGAAAGGGAGAAGAAAGAAGAAGCAGAAGAAGAATAAAAGAATGAGGGAGAGAACAGAACAAGGAGCAGAAGGAGGAAAAACTAGTAGGCAGAAGGAGAAGACAGGAGAAAGAAGTAGAAATCAGAAGGAGGAGCAGAAGAATGGAGAGGACAGAAAGTAAAGGAGAAGGAGGATGAACAAGGAGTAAAGGGATTAAGAGTTTGAAAACTAGCAGGAGTAGAGGATGAAGAAAAAAGGGATAGAAAAGAAGAAAACAGAAGAAGAGAAGGAGGGAGAAAAATAGAAGGATGGGATAAGAATGACAAGACAGAAGAAAAGAATGAAAGGAGTAGAAGAAGACAAGACTAAAAGAACGAGGGAGAGAAGGAGAAGAAGGAAGGAGAGGAACAATGAGTAAAGGGAGGAAGAGATGAAGAAGAATGAGTAGAAGAGGAAAGTAGAAAACAGGAGTAGACGAAGGAGGAAGAGGAGAAGAAAGGAGAACAGAGAAAAGGGGGAACAGGGAGGAGGAAGGAGAAAAACAGGGAGAAGAAGACAGGAAGATCATTAACAAGAATGAAAAGGAGAAGAAAGAATGAGAGGACAGGAGGAGAAAAGGAGGAAGAAGGAGAAGACGGAATGGGGAGCAGAAAAAAGAAGGTAGAAAAGGAGAAGAGAATGAGGAGGAAGAATCAGAAGGAGTAAAGTGAGGAAGAGATGGATAAGCAGGAGGGAGAGAGAAAGGGCCAGAGGAAATAAAATGTAGAAGAACAAAGACGAGAGGACTAAGAAAAACAGGAATAGAAACAGAAAAAAAGGAGAAAGAAAACTCAAGGAAGACAAGAATAATTAAAAGTAGACAGAAGGAGAAGGAGAGAGGAATGAGGAAGAGCAGAGTAGACAAAGAAGGAAAATGAGAAAGAAGGAGAAGAAGAGAAAGGAGGAGGAGAAAGGATAAAAAAGACAAAGGAGGTAGAAAGAAGGACATGAAGAACAAGACAAAGAAGGAGAAAGAAGACAGAAAAGGGAGGAAGCAAAAGAAGGAGAAGAAGAAAAGAATGAGGGAGCACAGGGAGGAAATATGAGAAGACGGAAGCAGGAAAAGATGACAGAAGGAGAAATAAATAGAAGACAGAGGAGTAAGAGGAGAAAAAATGAAAAACAGAAGGAGAATAAAGAAGAAGCCAAAAGAAGGAGAAAAAACAAAAGACAAAAGGAAAGCATGAGGAAGAGAAGGAGAAAGAACAACAAGGAAAGAGGGGAAGAGTTGGAAAAGAAGCAGTACTAGGAGAGAAAGGAGGAGGACAACTCAAGAAGAAAGGGGAAGAGAAGAAGAAAAAAGGAGAGGAGGAAGTGAAGGAGGTGGAGAAAAGGATAAAGGAAAACAAGAAGTAGAGGGATGAAGAGATGATGAAGATGACAGAAGGAGAAGGAAAAGAAGATGGAGGTAAAGAAGGAATCGAAAGAATAATGAGTGGAACGAGGGAGAGAAGAAGGTGAAGAAGAAAAAGTAGTTAAGAGAAAGGAAGAGAACATGAAGAAAAAAGCAGAATGGAGGCAAAGGAAGGGGAGAAAAAGACAGAAGAGGAGAAGAAAATGGAGAAAAAAACTGAAGGCAGTAGAAGCAGAAGGAAGGGGGAAAAGAGGAGGACAAAACAATGAAAGGAACGGGATGAGATGACAAGAGGGGGAGAAAAAGGAGGAGAGGGAGGAAGAAGAGAAGAAGGATTAGAAAACAGAGAAGAAGAAGAGTAGTAGAAGAGGAAGAAGGTGGAAAACATGATGAAAAAAGGAAGACAATAAAAGAGAAGACAAGGCAAAGAATAAGAACAAAAAATTAGTGCATTTCATAAAACGTGTGTACAGAACAGCATTCAAAGGCCACTTATCTGTTGTCTCAGAGGTGGGAAGGTCCACAATCACATCAGGAGACCTGAGGGTGGAAAACAAAAGTCAAACACAATGACTTCCTGGACAGTTTCACATGTTAACAGTTGTTGGTGACATAGCATTAAAGAGTTGTAATGTTTCAAACCCACCCTTATCTAATATCTACATGATAGCTCTGCTTCAGCAGCTTGGAGGACTCAAAGCCAAAGCTGATGAATTTGAGGTCTGTGTTTTGATTCACCAAAATGATGCCATGTACTTTCATATTTGTATTATGTCAACATTCTTCAGTCTGGATGGCTGTGAGCAGCTACAGGGACAGAAAGTTAAATAAAGAACCCACCAGAAAAGGTCTCAGGAAAAACACGGCTTTCCAGACCATTCAATGCAGTCATTTTCAGTTTGAAGAAGCACTTATCGTTTCTGATGCTGAGCAAAGCTGCAGCACTCCTTTAGAGTGTAATGACGCTTTATCTGAATAAAAACTGTCCTGGAATCTCTGATGGAGTTCAGGATTCATCCAGAACAAGAACATTATTTACCATCAGGACCAGTGTTAAAGTGTGTAAATACAATCATCACTATCAGTTTGAAGAAGCACTTACAGTTTCTGATGCTGAATAAAGCTGCAGGTATTTAATATTCAAAAGAAAGAATATCACCCACAGTCAGCTTTAGGCAGTAAATAGGTTATCTGTAGGTATAATGATGTTTCAGAAAAATCCACAATTAAATTCTAGGAAATCTGAATATTACTGTTTAACAAATCAACTAGGAATCCGAGAGTTTGAAGAGAGGATCAGCTTATGAGGCCACATTCTCCATCAGCTATGAAACACTGATACAGTCAATCAGCTGCAGTGAACAAAACCACTCAGAATAACGCTGAACCTTGTTGACATTATGAGCAGTCAGCAACAGGCCTCATCCGAAATAAGCACACAAAAGTGGGAGCTACTGTGACAGCCTCTTATTCTCCAGCTTACAAACTGGAAATCAAACATCGGACAGGAGGCAGGAAACACGCAGTTACTCACACGGTTATGGAAGAAAACAGCAGAACAGCTCGGTTTGACTCGGAGAGATGAAATAACAGGTGGAGCATCAGACCGACACTGGTTCAGTTCAGCTCTGAGTTCAGAACAACACAAACCTGACTGTGCGTTTTAAACAACATCGTAACATCCGTTCACAGACAGGATCAGCTCTGAACTGAAAAAGACCCGACGTCCAACAACATTTTCAACAAGCAGCTAAACTCAGCTACGATCTCTGAGCCTGGACGCTGTGAGGTCATAAAGCCTCTCCGAACACTTCTGCTGACCATTCCATGGATTCCACAAATAAACACTTGGAGCATTTGTTGAAAAATGGCCTCGACGCCATTTTGTTTCCAAAAGTTTCAACACCAAATTCGAGAAAAATCCATGTCCTCAAACCAAAATATCAGTTTTCCCAAATGACTACAGAATTAAAAGCACATTCCATACATTTCCCTCAACTTTTCACATAAAATAAATACGGAAATTACACCAAGAAACCGTCTGTATCACCAAAACTGTTTTTCAAACAGGTCCTCAAACATTCTGTTATTTAACAAACTTAAAATTAAACAATTTCTTCTAAATTTTCTCCTGAAATGGCGTCCAAGGTGTTTCTGAAGGTCAGTTTAGGAGTCATGCTCAGCAGAAACACCACTTTTATTTTCTTACCTGTGTGCTGACTCTCCAGGTCTGTCAGGCCTCCAAACAGCAGCTGCTCTTCTGTCTGATCCGTTTGTCCAGCGGGTCGGTTTTCTTCTTCTTCTGTCACTAATCCACTGAGTTTGTTCTTCAACAAGGTCCATTCTTCAGATGCTTTCCAGCGTTTCAAATCTCCAGAGTCCAGCTCCCAGTTTCTCTAACAGCTCAGCTCCAAATCCAAGTGCAGAATGACAGTCGAAAGAGCAGCAGGTCTTTTATAGGCGTTCGGCTGCGCGTCATCGTTGTTTCCATGGCGTTAAGATGACGCACGCATGCGCGTGACAGACGTTGATATGAAGTTAAACGTATGATCTATACCGTCGGATTATTTGTTTCTAAATGATATTTTCCATCTATATGCACCAATATTAAAAAAATATACGGGGCCCAAATTTATCTTAAACAACCAGTAAATTAAGTTTTTCCAACAAGATCATGTTCTATTGTTTAATAGGTACATAGAAACCTTTTGAATAGAGACGGGGCTGAGCCATGTTCAAGTCAGGCATGGAACATTTTTATTGTCCTCCCCCCAGCAACATACCTGGGCACAAAAGTTCCTACCCAGCCTGATACTACATCCTCCTTTCTTATAAGGAACAAAACATTGTGTACAAATGATGTCTTTGTTTCACAAGCTGGCATTGTAGAAACATTTTCAATTACACATATCAACAGTGTATTAATAACATTGATGAACATTTTTGTTTCTCTTTCTTTTAAGACATTAACTTTTTTTTTCTTTTAATATTATTTAACGGGATGACCTTTTTATAAAACATCTTAAAACAAACAAGGGAGTGGGGTAGACTGCCCAAACCCTAGAGTGGGAGTAAGGATTATTCTGCCCCAAATCACATCCACTCATGTAACATAGTTCTTTAGATACTCTGGTGTTTTTCTGATGCGAGCTGGATAACGTCTTCCAGACTCTGAAGACTGCTGGTTTGAGTTGGGGAGATTCGCAGGTGAGACCGGTTCATTCACAGTCTCTGCAGTGTTGTTCTCGGAAGGGATATCCGGGACGGTGATGTGCGGCGCAGGACCAACAGGTGTGCGTCAAAGATGGTACCTGTTTCTTCGCAAATTGCCGCCTGATGTTTCGATGATGTATGATCTGGGTGTTTCAGCTTTAGACACCACAGTTCCTCTCTGCTGCATGTCCTTGACCCACACATGGTCTCCAGGTTGCAAGATGGGCATGTTGTGAGCTCTGTGTCGTTTGTCAAAGTTCAGTTTTTGTTTCTGCCTGTAACTCTGTTCTCTCATCTTCACCTTTTCCAAGTCAGCTCCGTTTGGATCGAGCTGTGAAGGAATGACAGGAACAGTAGTGCGTATCTTACGTCCCATTAGCAGTTCTGTTGGACTGTAACCATTTGCCAACGGTGAGGCACGATAAGCCATCAAAGCTAAGTAGGGATCACTAGACTTCTTAAGCAAGTTTTTGATAGTCCTTATTGCCCGCTCCACCTCGCCATTACTCTGTGGGAAAAGCGGACTAGATGTGATATGTGAAAAACCCCACATCTGTGCAAACTTTTGGAAAGCTTCAGATGCAAACTGCGGACCATTGTCTGAGCGTACCACTTCAGGTATGCCGTGTCTAGCAAAAATAGACTTACAGTGGTCAATAACAGCTTCTGAAGTTGTGCTTGAAAGTTTGGCTACCTCAAAAAATCTTGAGAAATAGTCTACAATAGCGAGATACTGATTTTTACCAAACTGAAACAGATCTACACCTATTGTACACCATGGTCTAGAAGGAAAGTCTGTTCCTAACATAGTCTCCTTGTTGTGAACTCGCTCACGTGCGCATATGTCACACTTTTCAATAAGTTGCGTAAGATCTTTACTTAGACCTGGCCACCAAACAGATTGTTTAGCACGTTCTCTGCACTTTGTAATGCCTAAGTGGCCCTCGTGAAGTTTGTTCAGAATGTCACCTCTGAGTGTTGTAGGTATGACAAGTCTACATCCTAGTAACAACAACCCATTTTGAACAGTTAGTTCACCTGCAAAAGGTAAGTATGGCTGAAAAGTCTTTTCTACTGAAAACTTGTCCGGCCAACCTTTGACACAAAACTCCTTGAGCTGGTGCTAGATTTCATCATTGTCCTGGTGAGTCTGCATTTCTTTAAGTCTCTTTTCAGTTGCAGGGAGGCTGGCTACGATGGCGTCGGCATAAAGGTCGATCTCCTCCTCGCGTAGTCGCTCCTCTGAACAAGCAAGTGGTGCTCTTGATAGCACATCAGCTGTGGCAATTTCTTTGCCTGCCACATGTGATATGGTGAATGAAAATCTCATGAGACGCATTTTTAAACGTTGGATACGTGGAGGTAGTTCATCCAGATTTCTCGAGCCAAGCAGTGGGACTAGAGGTTTGTGATCAGTCTGAATGTGAAAGTCTTTTCCAATCAGAAACTCGGCAAACCGCTCACAAGCCCACGTTGTGGCTAGCGCTTCTTTCTCGATTTGCGCATAGCGCTGTTCTGTGGTGCTCAGTGCTCGTGATGCGTATGCCACTGGTTTCCAGTCTGTACTGCTTGTTTTTTGCAAAAGAACAGCACCCAGTCCATATGAAGATGAATCTGCTGAGACTAGCGTGTCTGCAGAGGGATCATACAGACCTAGTCCTGGGGGTGTTGTCAAGTCCTGTTTGATGCTTTCAAAAGCCTGCATCTGCTGCGGTCCCCATGACCACATGTTTGATTTCCTCAAGAGATCTCTGAGCGGACGCGTTTTCTCTGCTAAGTGTGGCAAAAACTTCCCCAAGTGATTCGCCATTCCCAAGAAACGCCTCACTTCAGAAATGTTGGTTGGTTCTTTCATACCTGTTACTGCACTGACCTTATCTGGGTCTGGGCTGACTCCAGATGCTTGAATTATCTGACCAAGGAATTTGATTTTAGTCTTTGAAAATTCACATTTGTCATTCAGTGTTACTCCTGCATCTCGTAGACGTGTGAGAGCTGTCCTCAGTCTTTCATCATGCTCTTTTTGATTTGCTCCCCAGATGAGAACATCATCCATTTGACACACGACTCCTTCTAAACCCTCCAGAATCTGCTGCATGCGTTTCTGGAAGTGTTCTGGTGCTGAGGAAAGTCCAAAACACAGACGATTGTAGCAATAGCGACCGAAGGGAGTGATGAAGGTCGTGAGCAGAGCTGATTCTTTGGAAAGAGGAATCTGCCAGAAACCTGCATTGGCATCTAGCTTTGAAAATATCTTGGCGCCTGAAAGCTGTCCAAGAGTATTCTCCACAGAAGGTAGCTGGTGTCTCTCTCTTAGGACCGATTTGTTGAGTTGAGTGAGGTCAGAACATATTCTCACTTTTTCCTGCTTGCGTTTGGGAACCACCACCATAGGCGCGCACCATTCTGTTGGCTGCTCCACCTTGGAGATGACTCCTTGTTGCTCCATGCGGTTCAGTTCCTCTTTAACCTTTGGGAGTAGAGGGAGAGAGATGCGTCGTGGAGTTGAAACGGAGAAGGGTATTGCTCCAGGTTTCAGTACAATGTTGTATTCTCCTTTTATTGTCCCTAGCCCTGTGAAAAGCTCAGGATATTCATGTTTGATAGTCTCTTTTGAGTCCAGAGTAGCTGTATCAAGCCTAGCTACTACTTGTAGTGCAGTGGCTGCTTGTCTGCTCAGTAAAGCTGTACTCAATCCTTCAACGACATAAATGTCTTCATTTATGCTCTTGTCTTTTCTTTTGAGAGATGCGGTAAACTTGCCTTTGACCTTTAATGGTGACCTGCCTGGTCCCATCAGAACTTTCCTAGTTTGACTTAGTTCACTGAATTGTCCTTTCTCATACATGTTTATTGGTACTGCTGTCACATCAGCGCCTGTGTCAATTTTAAACACAGCATTGAAGTTGTCAACTTTAACTTCTGTCATCCATGGTTCTGAAGAATCACTAGAAAGTGAGCCCAGAAATGCAATTTCCTCTGATGAAGAATCTTGGTTTATCATTTCCACATTGACTTCATGCATTTTCTTAGACCTGCACACTGCAAAATGTCCTTTCTTTTTGCAATTATTGCATGTAACATCTCTGGCTGGACACTGCTGAAATGCGTGACCTTTTGCGTCTCCACATCTTGTGCAAGGTTCGTCTCTTTTAAGGCTTTGCTTGTGCTGCATTTTCATTTGCTTGAATTTGGCGCCCCCTTGTGGCTTCATGTGTACACTGTCCAGTTGAGTGTTCACAACGTCTCCCTTGAAATTACTTTTCAACATTTCTTGTTGTTTCTTGACCATTTCACTTTGTTTTGCTTTTATTACTGCTTTTTCAAGTGTTAGTTCTGGATCCATTTGCAACTGTTTTGATAAACGTTTGTCTCTGAGTCCTACTACGAGTCTGTCTCGGACCATTTCATCATGTAATGCTCCATATCCACAATGTTCTGCTAAGCAATGCAGCGCGGTGATGAAGCTGTCAGCCGACTCGCCCATCTCCTGCTGTCGCTGATTAAACTTAGCTCTTTCAAATATTACATTTCTCCGAGCTATGAAGTGAGCATCTAGCCTCTGTTTGACTGTATTGTACTCCTTCGCTTGGTCTGGGGTGAGGTGTAGAGACACTACAATGTCCTCAGCTTCTTCCCCCATACTGTATATGAGCGCATTTACTAGGTTTTCCTCCTCTTGGGATTCCAAACCTGATGCGATCCGGAACCTCTCAAAGCGTTTTATCCACTTGGTCCAGTCTTCTGCCTTGAATGAAAACTTTTCTGGTGGCTTTACTTGATACTGCGCCATGTTTAGCCTTGTTTACAGTGCCGTGGAGAGACAGCGAGAAGCCATTTTGCCATATGGCAAAAGCCGTTGCCATATGGCAAGCCATTTTGCCATATGGCAAAAGCCGTTGCCATATGGCAAGCCATTTTGCCATATGGCAAAAGCCGTTGCCATATGGCAAAAGCCATTTTGGGATCTCGGCGCTGCTGGAGACGTGACTAGCTCGTTTGCCGTTAGCTCCCGCCTAGCCGTGCTATGCTAGCTGCCGCCGACTGGAGATATTTTTAGCTCTTTCAGTCTTTTGCGCTGGTAACTTACGGTAGAGCAGATGTCTTTTCTTTGTGTCACATATTAGCTGAACTTCTGACACCATGTTCTATTGTTTAATAGGTACATAGAAACCTTTTGAATAGAGACGGGGCTGAGCCATGTTCAAGTCAAGCACGGAACATTTTTATTGTCCTCCCCCCAGCAACATACCTGGGCACAAATTTCCTACCCAGCCTGATACTACAGATCAGACTCTGAACGATCGTGTATTGATGTACAAACCATCTGTTTGTTTGGGTTCACCTTCAAAATAAGAGCCTATACCTAGTTATGAAGCTTAGTAAGAGGCCCTACTTTAACCTTGACCATTATTATTATTTTTTTCTTAGTTTTCTTTTCATGACCAAAAAAATAAAAAATCCCGGCAGTGAAAGGGAACTACCAAGGTTCGTTGAAGTATGCTCAAAAAAAAGAGACGAAAAAGGAAATTACCAGGGTTTGTGTAATATCCTGGCTTTAAAATGTTTTTTTTAATTTTTAATTTTTTTACATTTCAGATAATGTCTGCCATCGCGTGGCATCTTGACATGGATCTTGGGACAGTAGGGGTTTGCCAGATTTTAAGAAGGAAAAAAAACGTTGGTAGTCAGAGGACGTTACCATAATACTTTGTAGGATGCCAGACTATCAATATAAAAGCACGGAGACGTTAATAGAAACACATCAGGGTCTTGCCAGCCTCGAAGAAGATACACAGGATGTATTGAGTAATGACAGCGCACAAGAAAGTTTGGTGAACAGTGAAGGAAGAGGTGATGACATTAGGCTTGTTGGGTGGAACATTTTCTTATAACAACTGGAAAAATAAAATAAACAACCGGAACAATAAAACAAACAACTGGAAAAATAAAATAAACAACCGGAAGATAAAATAAACAAACAGAAAATAAAATAAACAACCAGAAAATAAAATAAACAACTGGAAAAATGAAATAAACAATCACCAAAACAAAATAAACTGGAAAAATAAAATAAACAACCGGAAAATAAAATAATCAATTGAAGAAATGACATAAACAATTGGAAAATAAAATAAACAACTGCCAAAATTAAACAATTAGAATATGAAACAAACAACCAGCAAGGAAAACAAATAATTGGGAAAATAAAATAAATAACCAGGAAAAAATAATCAACTGGAAAAATAACATAACCAAAAAATGAAACAAAGCACTGAAAAAGTAAAATAATAGATCTCTGGAAACTCCTTCAAGACTGTTGGAAAACCATTTCAGGTTCATTCATTGAGAGAATGACAAGAGTGTGCAAAGCAGTAATCAAAGCAATGTGTTGTGGCTTCCCCTTACCAAACCTTGTAGCCACCATCAATGCGCTATTACAACCAGCGTAGCCATCCATTCAATGCATCGTCCTCTTTATACACAATGGATCACAATCGGAGCGGATTCCTTGATCCACATACATAGAGAGGTTTAGGCCTACCTGTTCCCAGGTGAATGGACAGCGTGGTGTATGTTGCACTTACCTGGAGCTCCTTTGTTCTCAGGCTAGTTGCTGCGTGGTGACTCGTCGCTTTTGGTGCTTGTGAACGGCGTGGTGATTTTCATTCAGTGCCTTTTTTGTTGACAAAAATGTAGCGGCTTCCCCTTACCAAACCTTGTAGCCGCTGAGAGTGTGAGGTCGGGTCCTGGGTTCGTACATTGGAGACGCGCAAGGAGTTTTATAGGTACAACTACGCTCAGATCCGAAGATACATTTTGGTGCATTTATTGCAGGACAAAACGACAGGGCTATCAGAGCGCAGCAGTATGAGCAACATGACATGAAAAACCATATAATTGAACTGTAAAAATGGAATATGGAAGAATGAAATGCGGTCAATAAAAAATACGGCTATGCCCGACCCTGACTCTCCATCTGTGCCATAGGTGAGCGCGCGCCTTTACGCACAGCCTTTCTCACGTGTACACGCCCACTCCAGGTGAAACACCGCCTCTGCAGCACACACACACTTAGACAGTGCACCTATACCTCAATCTGTCTCCTACACACCAGCCCCTAATTATTAGGTTCCACATAATAATTCACATTTCAAAATACATAATAGGAGACAAAATAATCCATTACATTTTCAATTTTAAATGCTACATGTCTAATAAATTTCTCAAGTCCATGAATAGCTGTACGGGTATTCCTTCTTCTGGTCATCAGCATGACCAACCAGTCCATAGTCCAAAAGAAGCAGATGTTTTCTCAGTCCAAGTCCGAAAAAACAGTCCTTGTGGAGGTCAGCAACATCCTTATGCTGCCTCCTCTGCTTCCAGCAACAAACAGACCTTGGATATGGGTCTGTCCAAGCAACTCGTTTTAGTCTTGATCCGAACTTGCCGAACAAATCCTTTACGGTCCGGAAACGCCTGCAATACACGTCCCATTATCCAGGAATTGCGAGGCACTGTACTGTCCATAAGAAGCACCAGATCTCCTGCGACAAGGTTTCTCTGCACTCCAGTCCATCTCTGCCGTTTCTGCAACAGAGGCAGGTACTCCTTTATCCAGCGTTTCCAAAACAGATCAGATATGTACTGAACTTGTTGCCATCTTCCCTGTGCATACAGGTCTGCTGCTTGAAACTCTCCAGGAGGCAATGGAGGCTGATTTTTGAGCAGTAACAGATGGTTCGGTGTTAGTGCTTCCAGGTCGTTGGGATCGGTGGAGGCTTTAGTGATGGGCCTGCTGTTTATAATGGCCTCAACTTCACAGAGAACTGTGTGTAGTCCCTCCTCATCCAGATTTTGCACTTTGAGGGTGGAGTTCAAGACTTTCCTCACCGATCTGATCAGCCTCTCCCACGCCCCTCTATGATGTGACCCAGCAGGGGGGTTGAACGTCCACTTTATACCCTTTTGGAGTAACACATCATGCACTTTTACCTGGTTCCACTGCTCAATTGCTGCTTTCAGCTCACGTTCTGCTCCCACAAAATTTGTCCCATTATCTGAGCGCAGCTCGCGGACCTGTCCTCTTCTGGATATAAAACATCTTAGAGCATTTATAAAGGAGTCAGTATTGAGAGATGGTGCTACCTCAATATGGATAGCTCTCAATGCAAGACAGGTAAATATGACACCATATCTTTTGACTGTGCTCCTCCTGCTCCGCACTTCAAAGGGTCCAAAATAGTCAACACCTACACAAGCGAATGGAGGTTCATCTGGCCTGAGCCTTTCTGTGGGCAAGTCTGCCATCTGCTGGTACACTGGAGTAGCATTAAGTCTCCTGCAGATTGTGCACTTGGACAGGACTCTTCTTATGGCAGTACTTACTCCCGTCATCCAATATTTCTCCCTGAGCTTGGACAACATATGGTTGCGTCCACTATGTCCCACTTTTTGATGGATATTTCTTAACAACAGGGTAGAAATATGGAGATCCTTTGACAGTATGATTGGAAGCTTGGACTCCAGAGGCATAGCTGCTCTACTGAGCCGACCTCCCACAAGCAGGACTCCATCCTCCAGCCATGGACATAACTTGTGCAGATGACTGGTTTTCTTAACATTTTGGCCCTTTTCCAGACACAGAATCTCTTCTGAGAACTTTCTTCTTTGGAAAAACTGAATTATGGCCAACTCAGCCTTCTCCATGTCCTCCACTGTAAGACGCCCCTGGACAGCAGTGCTTTTAAACGTGCACATTTCCTGCTCCATGTTCCTCTGCTGCAAGCTCTCTTTGCTCTGATTGCCTATTAGCTGTTTCCTTTTTCTGCTGCAGTACCACAACCATTCCTTATATTTCAGCCACCACGCTGCAACCCTTTTAAGTCTGCTCCAAGAGGAATAGTAATGGATCAGGTGAGTTGTGGGATCTTCTTCAGTTTGCACAGCATTTACAGCAGCACTTTTCTTTACCTCTGGATCGTCCAGGGTGAGATGGCTCACAGGTTCTGGGTTCACAGGCCATTCTGTTTGAAGTTGGCAAAGAAACTGGGGTCCTGTTAACCATAGCCTGTCCTTCAGAAATGCCTCCACTTTGACTCCTCTGGATGCTGCATCGGCTGGATTTGAAGCTGTATCCACGTACCTCCACTGAGCAGGGTGAGATGATTTCAGTATCTCTGAAACACGATTGGCGACAAACACTTTGAATCTGGAGGTTTCATTTCTGATATATTTCAGCACAGAAGCACTGTCAGTCCAAAACACAGATTTTTCCAAACTTATGTGCAGCTCTTTCTTCCACAGGACATCCATGCGAATTGCCATTGTTGCAGCAATCGGTTCCATTCTTGGGATTGTGACTGTCTTTAGTGGAGCGACATGAGCCTTTCCCATGATGAAAGCACTGTGCATCTGGAGGTACTCATTTGTTAACAGCAAGTAAGTGACTGTCCCATAGCCATCTTCACAAGCGTCACAGAAATGGTGTAACTGAGCTGTAATAACATCTCCAAACTCTGGGGGCTTTAGACATCTTTGCAGCTCAAAGCTATCCAGAAGGTGTAGCCCTTGCACCCACTTCAGCCACTCTTTAGAGACTGTTTCTGGTATGGGGTCATCCCAACCAACATCTCTTCTGCACAAATCCCTCAAAATCTTCTTTGCAGTCAGAACAAGGGGACTGAGCATTCCCAGAGGATCATAGATGGAGCTGACTGTAGAAAGGATGCCTCTGCAGGTGAGTGGTCTGTCTTTCAGCGTGATTTTGAATTTGAAGGCATCTGACTTAATACACCACTCTACACCCTGCACTCTCTCAAGGGGCACAAGCTGCCGCTCCAGCTCCAACTGCCTCACACCTTTAGCTCTGTGGGACTCTGGGATTGCCTCGAGCACTCCTGATCTGTTACTGAGCCATTTGGTCAAACAGAATCCTCCTTTAGCACAGAGAGACATGAGTTCTTGACACTGGGTCAGTGCTTCCTCCTCATCCACATAGAAACAGTGCTGCAGTTTGTCCACTGTCTCTTCCCGGTGCTCATGTCCGAAATCCTCTCCACATTTCCTGAGAGCGAAATTGGCGCAGCTAGGGGAGGATGTAGCTCCAAAGAGATGCACCTTCATTCTGTATTCACAAGGTGCTTGACTCAGATCTCCTTGTGGCCACCAGAGAAATCGCAGCAAGTCGGCATCTCCAGGGGGCACCCGCACTTGGTGAAACATAGATTCTATGTCGGCCATGATGACCACAGGTTCCCTCCTGAACCTGGTCACAACTCCAATTAGTGAGCTGGTTAAGTCGGGGCCTTGCAACAGCTGCTCATTCAACGAATGTTCTTTGTAACTGGCACCACAATCAAAGACAACTCTGAGTTTTCCTTTTGTCGGGTGGTGGACACCGTGGTGTGAAATGTACCATACTCTGGCATGTCTTCGGCCCAGCTCTGCATCAGGAACTCTTTCAGCATAACCTTTAACAAGGAAGTCATTTATAAGGGTGTTATACTCCATGTGAAACACTGGATCCTTCTGAAGCCTCCTCTTCAGGTGGTATAGGTGCTGTTCCACCACTTTTCTGTTATTTGGCATGCTGACATTTGGATTTTTCAAAGGCAGGGCGACCTGGTAGTGATCATCAATGTGCTTGACTGACTTTGTGACCATGTCCATAAATCTCAGGTCTTCTCTAGACAGACCTACTTGTTCCTCCACAGCAGATTCTGGAAAGTCCATCTTAAATTGCTGTTGCCACAGTTCATCCAAGCTCACAATGGACACACGGTTTACAGTTACTGGTTGCTCGCAGTAATTGGCCTCTCCACTGTTTCCTATCAGTGGTCCGTTCACCGTCCAGCCCAGCACCGTCCTTATTGCATAAGGTCCATTATTTTCACTGCAGATGACTTCCAGCGGTTCCATGGTTCGTGGGACATTTGTCCCAATCAGCAAGTCAATTCCAGGCTCAATCTGTGGTAAGGAGAGGTGTCTCAAATATGACCACTTTGTCAGATCTTTGTTGGTGGGTATGTTTGCTCTGTGCACTGGCATTGACAACTGTGTGAATGCTTTAGGCAGATCGATGAATGTGTCATGTTCGAGTGCTGCCACCTCCAGCTCTGGCACAATGAAAGTATCAACCACCTTCTCCTGCCCCATGGTCCTGAGCAGGATATTTGCTCTCCTTCCGGCCAAATTAAGCTTCTGCATCAGACCTTCAGTACAGAACACTGCCGTGCTTCCCTGGTCCAAGAAGGCACAGGTGAGAATTATCTTGTTGCCTTTCTTTGCCTTAACTTGAACTGGAACAATAGGAAGCTTGCAGTCAGCCTCACCAGCCCCTGTGAGCCCACTGGAAATCAGCATGCCATCAACTGAACTTGAACGCCTCTCTCAGCCCGTTCTGTGGTAGCTGCACTATCCTTATGGAGCACAGTGGGGTGTGTTCGGCCACACTTAGCACACACAATCTTCCTTTGGCAAGTTTTGCTGATGTGCCCTATGCATAAACAGTGAAAACAAGCCCCTTTTTCCTTCAGGAAGTCAATTTTCTCCTTGTGTGCCATTTTCTCCAACCGTGCACACACATCTAGTGTGTGTCCTCCAGTGCAGCAGAGACAGGATTTCTTGAATGGCGGTTTGGTGTCTTTGTTCACGGGTTGAGCTGGCCTCTCCACTCGATTCACAGCTGTAGCGAAACTGGCTCCCTTGAAGTTGGAGTGTGGATGAGGTCTGGATTTGGTTTGTTTGCCTGATGGAGCTGTGTCCTGGATGTTTCCAAACACAGGGTCTGTCAATATTTTCACTTGTTTTTCCACAAAATGTGCAATGTCAATAAACCGTGCTCTTCTATTATACTTTTCCTGCAGGTCACATGCATGACTCCTCCAGTGATCTCTGATCTTGTACGGAAGTTTTTTGATTATGTCCAACATGTTTGTGGGTGTGTCCAGATCATTTAAATACTGCACATCCTCCACTGCATTGCAGCATCCACGCAGGAAGAGGCTGTACTCCAGGAGGCCCCTCACATCCTCTGTTTTAATAGTGGGCCATGACAGGGCTCTCTCCATGTAAGCTGAAGCCACCTTCTGCTCATTTCCATAGTGCTCTCTCAATAGAGCCTTTGCCTTTACATATCCTCTGTTCGACTCGATGTGCTGACAGCGCCTCACCAGCTCTTTAGCATGCCCTTTGGTGTATTGCTCAAGGAAGTAGAGTCTGTCACAGTTGTTATTAGTGTTTCGCTCAACTCCATTTTCAAAAGCTTTAATGAAGGAGTGGTATTTGAGTGGATTTCCATCAAAAATGTGAATTTCTCTTTTTGGAAGTGCTGAGAGTGTTAGGCTTTTTCTTGAGGCTCAGATGCAGGAAGGAGAAGGAGTCCAGATGTTGCAGAAAACGAACTTTTATTTACAATCTGTAGAATGTGCAAAACTACAACTCCCAGTGTCCTCGAAAAAACGGAAATCGACAGAACTACAAAACAGCTAATACGCTAACTTGCTAGCGCCTCTAGTGACTAGTAGATAACAAAAACTATCACGGAACTATAAGGGCTAGAGAACAATGCTGGAAAACTCAGAAGATCTCTACAATATTACTATGACGCAAAACCTTGACATTTACTCAAGTGCTAGGGAAAGAGTGGGTCGAAAACGCCACCTACGCTTTAGATGCTTAGTCCAAAAATTCTACGAACCAAATAACACATTTATCTACAAACTACGGGTCTGTACCCTCCGTGAATCACCACTACAACGACTACGACTATGTGCTAGAATTAACAAAAAACCTACTGCAAAGTACTCATTAACAGAACCAACTACAAAGAACTCAAAACGGAGCCTGCTCGGACCGGTGCTACAGCTGGCAAGTGAGAAGCAGGGGGCTGAGGCTCGAAGGCGGCCCGGATGTGCCTCTGCTGCGGAGACGACTGGTGAGGGCCAAGCCGGAGCTGGGCGAAGGATGGCTGAGGTGAAGGTAGAAGATGAACCAGGTGAGTCCACATCCAGGGGGGTCGGGTGATCTCCACCGGAAGGCAGTCCTGACTAGGAGCAGAGCAGAGCAAATTACTTGGCGTACTAAGGTAACGGTAAAATGAAGAACTGAGTCAGTACTGACGAGCAGCTTTTACGATCCGGCGTCGACAGAAGAGTGGAGCCCGGTTAAGTAGTGAGGGGGGAAGTGGCTGATCGGCTCCGCACATCTGCTCCCACTTCCGCTGATTACCCAGAAGGAGCTCTTCCACACCTGTCGCCGCCTCCTCCACAACAAGCATTCCTAAAAAGGAAACACACACACAAGGGGAGGAGGGGCACTAGCCAGGGCCTGCAGAGACAGGCCTGACAGAGAGGCATTGTTGTTGCATTAGGAGTGTTGTAATTTCATTTTGTTTTCTCATTATGTCCATCACACTATCATTTTGTGATTCAACATTTTTATCAAAGGCATTTTCATGTTGTATCAGATTGGTCACAGGGTCTTCAGGAGCCATTAAGTAACGCTGGAGCATGTAAGGGGGACCTGGAGGCAGTTACATGCCAGGTAAAATGGTGGTTTTAGACTTCACAGCAGGCTGTACATTTTCAGTGGCATTGTATTCTTGTTCAACGGGCTGTGATGGAATAAACTCTGTGGCATTAATGTTTAGTTTTTGTTTTAAATGAGCCTTGTCATAGTATGAGTTCATCCCGTCTAAAACCCTTGACTTTGATTTACTACCAACACTGCTTCGTGATTTTATAACACTTAGTTTTGCCATTTCTTCAGCAATCTCATTCTCCAGTAAAAGGTTTTCTTTCCTTTTGCACAACTTTAACGCTTCTTCTTCCCATGCAATTTGTTCTTTCCTTTTTCTTAAGTTTAATTCATCTTCTTCCAATGCATGCCTTTCCTTTAATGCCTTTTGTTTTGCTGTTAAAATTGCAATATTTGTTTCAGTTTTTAAGCAAGCAGATGAGCGTGAGGCTGAAGAAGACGAATGACGTGAGCGTGATTTCTTGCTTGCATTTGAGATGCTGTCACAAGGCTGAAGTTCTTCTTGGGGGTCATGTACAGTGGGTACGGGTGCTGCAGTATCACCAGCAGACACATCATTGTCCTTTTCAACAGGAGCTTGCTCTTCATGGTTGCTTTTATCCGCTAATTGTTCAGAAATATTTGTTTTCAGTTGTGCTTCATTTGAATTTTGTTGTAGATTTTCAGGTATCCATTTTTTCACTTGTTCCTTGAATGCATCACTGTAACCCATAATGCTGGAAAACCACTCTTTTTGTTTCTCCTTTTCTTCATCAGGAAGTAGTGGCATTAATTCTTTGTGCAGTTCAGTAACCCTTTTACACAGTGTAATCAATTCATCCAGTTGTGAGGGGATATCAGGTGCATTTTCTTTTGATTTCATGTGCGCCTTCATTTGCGGGATAAGCGCCTTTATTTTATTCACAGCACTTTTGCGCTCATGTTGGAGCCGCTCAATCCTATTTTCCAAAGCTTTGGCCGTCAGTTTTATTTCTCTTTTTTCAGCTTCCATGTTTGAACATTCAACAGCAATGTTTATTTGACTCATTTCGTTCAGATTTTGTTTTGTGCAGAGCAACACAATCAGATTTCATCAAATGCGCATTCAGAATCCATTCATTGACATTGCGTTTGTAATTCATCCAAAATATTCATTAAAATTCATCCATAGACATTGCATTTAAATTCATTGATGGAGAAGGTTCAATCCAAACAGTTCAACAACTAGTAGGCCTTGAGACAACACCAGCCGCCACGTATTCATGCCTAAAAGTCCCGACGTCACAATCAAAGAATGCGCGTATCAACTGCGCCACCATCAATGCGCTATTACAACCAGCGTAGCCATCCATTCAATACATCGCCCTCTTTCAACTCAATGGATCGCAATCGGAGCGAATTCCTTCATCCACATACATAGAGAGGTTTAGGCCTACCTGTTCCCAGGTGAATGGACAGCGTGGTGTATGTTGCACTTAGCTGGAGCTCCTTTGTTCTCAGGCTAGTTGCCGCGTGGTGACTCGTCGCTTTTGGTGCTTGTGAACAGCGTGGTGATTTTCATTCAGTGCCTTTTTTGTTGACAAAAATGTAGCGGCTTCCCCTTACCAAACCTTGTAGCCGCTGAGAGTGTGAGGTCGGGTCCTGGGTTCGTACATTGGAGACGCGCAAGGAGTTTTATAGGTACAAATACGCTCAGATCCGAAGATACATTTTGGTGCATTTATTGCAGGACAAAACGACAGGGCTATCAGAGCGCAGCAGTATGAGCAACATGACAAGAAAAAACATATAACTGAACTGTAAAAATGGAATATGGAAGAATGAAATGCTGTCAACAAAAAATACGGCTATGCCCGACCCTGACTCTCCATCTGTGCCATAGGTGAGCGCGTGCCTTTACGCACAGCCTTTCTCACGTGTACACGCCCACTCCAGGTGAAACACCGCCTCTGCAGCACACACACACTTAGACAGTGCACCTATACCTCAATCCGTCTCTTACACTGCGTTTGGACGAACTCTGTAGTGGATCTGGAAACTCCGTATAAAGTCTCTTTCAGTCCAAAAAGTGTCCTTCATCAGCAGGGGGAGCAGAAAAGTCCCAAAATCCAATCTTGGTTGTGCTGTTGTCCTCAGTGGCAGAAACTGAAGTGGCAGAAATCATGTGGTTAACTTATATAGTTTCTCTTGTAGATCTTTATTAGTCTGCTTTTATTAATCTGCTTATGACCTTTTGTTAGCGACCTCTGGTAATGGTAGTGGTTGCTTCCGGGATCTCAAAACTAGGCACAACTTGACAGGTCTTTTCCAGCCATGAAGAAGATACACAGGATGTATTGAGTAATGACAGCGCACAAGAAAGTTTGGTGAACAGTGAAGGAAGAGGAGACGACATTAAGCTTGTTGGGCGGAACATTTTCTTATAACAATCTTCCCGATGGCAGCTTGGATAAAAGTGTAGTTGTGTGCAAATTGTGCAACAAAGAATTTACTGATCACCTTAATGCAAAACATGTTGCTGCTAGCACCAGAGTTAACGTTAGCTATGACAGCCCTGTTACCGTCAAACAATGTACCCATCCCATAATAGACCACTTTACAAGACACTGAAAGTGCTTGAGTTTACAAAAAGTCTTAAAATGTTGAATGTAATCGCTATAATTGCACTTTGAGTTTGCAATAATCTGTGAATGTAGTAGACAGATGAAAAAAGCACAGATAAATATGAATGAAACAAACATTTTTGTTATTTAAGATGTCTATTCATCGATAGCCACCACTACATTATTTGCATTCATAATCAAGAATATCATCACGTGTGATATGTCAAATTTGAGGCAAGAAATGGACATGTATACAACAAACAGTGACAATAAAATCAACAACAACAACTACAATAAATAGAAATGTGGAAAAATACAACTGGTTTCCCCATTCTATAATCAATCAACATTCCAGAATCCATCAACATTCTAGAATCCATCAACATTCTAGTATCCATCAACATTCTGGAATCCTTGGCTGATGACAACGTTCTGAAATCGATCAACATTCTAGAATCCATCAACTTTCAAGAATACATTAAAATTCTAGAATCCTCAACATTCTAGAATCCATCAACATTCTAGAACCATTCAACATTCTAGAATCCATCAACATTCTAGAATCCATGAACATTCTACAATCAAACAACATTTCAGAATCCACAACATTCTAGAATCCATCAACATTCCGGAATCCATCAACATTCTAGAATGCATCAACATTCTAGAATGCAACAACATTCCAGACCCCATCAAAATTCCAGAATCCATCAACATTCTAGACTCCATCAACATTCCAGAATCCGTCAACATTCTAGAATCCATCAAAATTTCAGAACCCATCAACATTCTAGAATCCATCGACATTCCAGAATCCATCAACATTCCAGAATCCATCAACATTCCAGAATCCCTCAACATTCTAGAATCGATCAACATCCTAGAATTCATCAACATTCGAGAATCGACGAACATTCTACAATCAAACAACATTCCAGAATCCATTCATATTCTAGAATCCATCAACATTCCGGAATCCATCAACATTCTAGAATACATCAACATTGTAGAATGCATCAACATTCTGGGATTCTAGGCTGCAGGCAAGGTTGCACAAGCCATCAACATTCCAGAATCCATCAACATTCCAGACCCCATCAAAATTGTAGAATGGATCAACATCCTAGAATCCATCAACATTCCAGAATCCATCAACATTCTGCAATCAAACAACATTCCAGAATCCATCAACATTCTAGACTCCATCAACATTTCAGAATCCGTCAACATTCTAGAATCCATAAAAATTTCAAAATCCTTCAACATTCTAGAATCCATCAACATTCTGGTATCCTTGGCTGATGACACCGTTCCGGAATCGATCAACATTCTAGAATCCATCAAGATTCCAGAATCCATTAACAGTCTAGAATCCATCAACATTCCAGAATCCATTAACAGTCTAGAATCCATCAACATTCCAGAATACATCAACATTCTGGGATTCTACATTATGGAAGAAAACAGCAGAACAGGAGTGAGTGAGTTGGGATTGCCGGCTTTGCTTCTGCTCTCTGCATGGCTGGTGTGGGGGTCCGGGGGGGGGCTTCATTGTGGGTGAGCAGGCTGCAAGGGAGAGCCCGGTAAAGTTGGGCCTGGCCTGGCCCATGATGTTGTTCAGCCAGCTTTAGAATGCAGCCTTTTGGACTGCTGAGCGGGTTCCGTCCCTTTGTTGTACGGGTTCTGTCCCATTGTTGTGCGGGTTCCGTCCCATTGTTTAAATAAAAACACCGGCCTAGAGAAAGTGGCTGCTCCACACAGGTGCACTTTTGCCGTACAAAAGCTGCGCTGTTGTATGGCAAAAGTGCAGCTGTTGCACTGTTGCCATGAATAAACAAACAAACAAACAAGCAAACAAACAAATAAACAAACAAACAAACACATGAATAAATGAATGAATTAATAAATGAATGACATGCAAACTTTTTCTAGCTATTTCCAATTGTTTCTAACAGGATAAAATCAAACAGAGGAAGGGGTCCTCTGGCCTCCAGCCTGGCTCCATAGGAAAACGTTGGGGTACCAGGGGCACGAAGGGGCTTTGCAGAGGTATAGCAGGGACACGAGGAGTGAGTGAGTTGGGATTGCCGGCTCTGCTTCTGCTCTCTGCATGGCTGGTGTGGGGGGTCCGGGGGGGGGCTTAATTGTGGGTGAGCAGGCTGCAAGGGAGAGCCCGGTATAGCTGGGCCTGGCCTGGCCCATGATGTTGTTCAGCCAGCTTTAGAATGCAGCCTTTTGGACTGCTGAGCGGGTTCCGTCCCATTGTTGAGCGGGTTCCGACCCATTGTTGAGCGGGTTCCGTCACATTGTTGAGCGGGTTCCGTCCCATTGTTGTGCGGGTTCCGTCCCATTGTTGTGCAGGTTCCGTCCCATTGTTTAAATAAAAACACCGGTCTAGAGAAAGCGGCTGCTCCACACAGGTGCACTTTTGCCGTACAAAAGCTGCGCTGTTGTACGGCAAAAGTGCAGCTGTTGTACTGTTGCCATGAATAAACAAACAAACAAACTAACTAACAAACAAACAAACAAACACATGAATAAATGAATGAATTAATAAATCAATGACATGCAAACTTTTTCTAGCTATTTCCAATTGTTTCTAACAGGATAAAATCAAACAGAGGAAGGGGTCCTCTGGCCTCCAGCCTGGCTCCATAGGAAAACGTTGGGGTACCAGGGGCACGAAGGGCTTTGCAGAGGTAAAGCAGGGACACGAGGGGTGAGTGAGTTGGGATTGCCGGCTCTGCTTCTGCATGGCTGGTGTGGGGGGTCTGGGGGGGCTTAATTGTGGGTGAGCAGGCTGCAAGGGAGAGCCCGGTAAAGCTGGGCCTGGCCTGGCCCATGATGTTGTTCAGCCAGCTTTAGAATGCAGCCTTTTGGACTGCTGAGCGGGTTCCGTCCCATTGTTGTGCGGGTTCCGTCCCATTGTTGAGCGGGTTCCGTCCCATTGTTGAGCGGGTTCCGTCCCATTGTTGAGCGGGTTCCGTCCCATTGTTGTACGGGTTCCGTCCCATTGTTGTGCAGGTTCCGTCCCATTGTTGTACGGGTTCCGTCCCATTGTTGTACGGGTTCCGTCCCATTGTTGTGCAGGTTCCGTCCCATTGTTTAAATAAAAACACCGGCCTAGAGAAAGTGGCTGCTCCACACAGGTGCACTTTTGCCGTACAAAAGCTGTGCTGTTGTACGGCAAAAGTGCAGCTGTTGCACTGTTGCCATGAATAAACAAACAAACAAACACATGAATACATGAATGAATTAATAAATGAATGACACGCAAACTATTTCTAGCTATTTCCAATTGTTTCTAACAGGATAAAATCAAACAGAGGAAGGGGTCCTCTGGCCTCTAGCCAGGCAGCTGTGCAGCTGTTGTACGACAACATCCAACAACATCCTGGGCCAGGCCAGGCCCGGCTTTACCGGGCTCTCCCTTGCAGCCTGCTCAACCACAATAAAGCCCCCCCGCCCCCACCCCCCGCCCCAGGGCCCCCAGCCCACTCACCCTCTACCCCACTCCCCGGACCCCCCACACCAGCCATGCAGAGAGCAGAAGCGGAGCCGGCAATCCCAACATTCTGGGGTTCTTGGCTGAAGACAACATTCCGAAATCCATCACCATTTTAGAATCCATCAACATTCCAGAATCCATCAACATTGGAGAATCAAACAACATTCCAATTCAATTCAATTCAATTTTATTTATATAGCGCCAATTACAGTCAAATTGTCTCGAGATGCTTTACAGAACCCACATGCCTGACCCCCAGAGAAAGCCAAAAGGCAACAGTGGCAAGGAAAACACCCTTTTAACAGGGAAAAAAACCTCGAGCAGAACCCGGCTCTAATGTGGGGGGACCCATCTGCCTTCTGGCCGGGCGGGTTGAGAGGGACAGAAGAGGTAGAAAGGTAGAGATAGAGGGATAGAGGTAGAGGGGAAGAGGTAGAGGGGTAGAGATAGAGGTGTAGAGGTAGAGATAGAGAGGTGGGGGGTGGGACACAAGGACCATAAAACACAGCCACACATCTGAAGCATCCAGCATCCAGCTCTGGGACCAGGGACACTCGGAGAAAGGACACAGAAAGAAACAGAGTGAATGTAATGCAATAGTGGTATATATAGTAAACACATAGGTAGTTAGAGAAGGGCTCAGTGAATCAAGAGAGGTTCCCCAGCAGCCTAGGCCTATAGCAGCATAACTAGGGGCAGACTAAAGGGACGTCAAGAGGGGAAGTCAGTTTTGCAAATGAAAACACCAGCTCACCCCGTCAGGGTCCCCCAGTCAGCCCTAACTATAAGCTTTGTCAAAAAGGAAGGTTTTAAGCCTGGTCTTAAAAATAGAGAGGGTGTCCGCCTCCCGAACCCAAACTGGGAGCTGGTTCCACAGGAGAGGCGCCTGATAACTGAAGGCTCTGCCTCCCATTCTACTTTTAGAGATTCTAGGAACAACAAGTAAGCCTGCAGTCTGAGAGCGAAGAGTTCTGCTAGGATAATATGGTACTATCAGGTCTTTAAGATATGATGGAGATTGGTTGTTAAGAGCTTTATATGTCAGAAGAAGGATTTTGAATTCTATTCTAGATTTAACAGGAAGCCAATGAAGAGAAACCAATATAGGAGAAATATGATCTCTCTTGCTAACTCCCGTCAGTGCTCTGGCTGCAGCATTTTGGATCAGCTGTAGATGTTTCAGAGAGCTATTGGGACAACCTGATAATAAGGAATTACAGTAGTCAAGCCTAGAAGTAACAAATGCATGGACTAGTTTTTCTGCATCACTCTGAGACAGGATGTTCCTGATTTTCACAATATTTCTCAGGTGGAAAATGGAAGTCCTACAGATTTGTTTTATGTGCGAGTTAAAGGACATGTTCTGGTCAAAGATAACACCGAGGTTCCTCACAGTAGTACTGGAGGCCAATGTAATGCCATGCAGAGTAACTATATGCTTTGAAAGCAATTCTCTAAGATGTTTGGGGCCAAATACAATGACTTCAGTCTTGTCTGAATTTAGTAGTAAGAAATTATAGGTCATCCAGGTCTTTATGTCCTTAAGACAATCTTGCAGTCTAGCTAGCTGATTAGTTTCATTTGGCTTCATAGATATATACAATTGAGTGTCATCAGCATAACAATGGAAATTAATACAGTGCTTCCTAATAATATTGCCTAAGGGAAGCATGTATAATGTGAACAGTATTGGTCCTAAGACAGAACCCTGAGGAACTCCATGATTAACCCTAGTATGCTCAGAAGAGTCATTGCTGACATGCACAAACTGGAACCTGTCTGATAAGTAGGATTTAAACCAGTCCAGTGCTGTCCCTTTAATGCCAATAGAATGTTCTAGTCGCTGTAATAAAAGTTTGTGGTCGATTGTATCGAATGCTGCACTAAGGTCCAATAAAATAAGTATAGAGACCAGTCCATTATCTGACGCTATGAGAAGGTCATTAGTAACTTTCACCAGAGCTGTTTCTGTGCTATGATGCACTCTGAAGCCCGACTGAAACTCTTCAAACAAGCTATTCCTTTGTAAATGTTCACATAATTGATTTGCAACTGTTCTTTCCAGAATTTTGGAGAGAAATGGGAGGTTGGAAATTGGTCTATAGTTGGCTAAAACATCTGGATCCAGAGTTGGCTTTTTAAGTAAAGGTTTGATTACAGCAACCTTAAAAGCCTGTGGTACACAGCCTGTTACTAGAGAGAGATTAATCAGATCTAACATTGAGGAATTAATTAAAGGTAAAGCCTCCTTGAACAGTCTAGTTGGGATAGGATCTAAAAGACATGTCGATGGTTTGGATGTAGAAACTATTGAAATTAGTTCAGAGAGATGTATGGGAGTGAAAAATTCTAAATATCCACTGGTCTTACAGCCAATTCTAAAGTATCTGTACTCGATGATACATCTGTGACATTTGCAGGAAGGGCCAGATTAATTTTTTCTCTAATCGTAATAATTTTATTTTTAAAGAAGCTCATGAAGTTGTTACTGCTCAAAGCTAAAGGAATACAAGGTTGAACAGAGCTCTGACTCTTTGTCAGCCTGGCTACAGTGCTGAAGAGAAACCTGGGGTTGTTACTGTTTTCCTCTATTAAAGATGAATAATATGTTGTCCTGGCATTACGAAGAGCTTTTTTATAAATTACTAGACTATTTTTCCAAGCTACATAAACTTCCTCTAAATTAGTGGAGTACCACTTCCTTTCCAGCTTTCGGGACGCCTGCTTTAAAGTCCGCAGCTGGGAATTATACCAAGGAGCAGGTCCTCTCTGAGATAGAACTTTCTTTTTTACAGGTGCAACACTATCAAGTGTTGTACGCAGTGAGGCTGCAGCATGATTAACAATACAATCCACTTCTGTGGGGGTAAAATTATAAAATTTCCCTTCCATTATATCAGTAAGTGGTGCTGGACTAAATAGAGAGGGTATTATTTCCTTAAATTTAGTCACCGAATTGTGAGACAGACATCTACTGTAATGATATTTATTCTTAACTCCTATACAATCTATTGCTGTAAATTGAAATGTTATCATAAAATGGTCAGAAAGAAGAGGGTTCCGGGGAAATACTGTTAACTGTTTGATTTCTATGCCATAAGTCAGAACGAGGTCAAGGGTATGATTAAAACTATGAGTTGGTTTATTTACATGTTGAGAAAACCCAATTGAGTCTAATATTGAATTAAAAGCAGTCGTAAGGCTGTCACTGTCCACGTCAACATGAATGTTGAAGTCACCCACAATAATCACTTTATCTAAGCACCAAATCAGATAAAAAGTCTGAGAAGTGAGATAAAAACTCAGAGTAAGGAGCAGGAGGATGATATACAACAACAAATAAAACTGGTTTCTGAGCTTTTAAATCTGGATGAGAGAGACTGAGAGTAAGATTTTCAAATGAACTGTAACTAGGTTTCGGTCTCTGGTTCATTTTTAAGCTAGAGAGGTAAATTGCTGCCACTCCTCCTCCTCGGCCTGTGATTCGAGGAACATGACAGTTAGTATGACTAGTAGGAGTGGATTCATTTATAGGGGCTTTCGACCAAAGAGCACCAGGTGCTAGGTTGGTTCAAAGTTGAGAGCCAGTGCTTTTTTGGTTCAAATCTCGTGCCGCCCCAGAACGGGTTTGTGTTTCCATTCAGAAGGAGCAAAGTTGGAGCTGCGTCATTGCGCCACCACAAAACGTGCGTACATACTGCATACGTAGCCGTTCAACAGCGTTCACGCTGTACGGAAACCCACACAACAACAATGGAGGACTTCATTGGAGTGGTGTACAAGGCTTTGCTAGTGTGTCTCGCCATCGCTGAACAGCAAAACCTTCGGTTAGGGGTTACCCATCGGCGTCGCCGTTCCAATGCCCGGCGATCACGTTTGAGAAGAAAGGTAATTATCAAAGACGTTTGGATACTTAACAGTAAACATGCTAGCGTTAGCTTAGCTACTTAGCTTCGACTACGCTTGCATTGATTACTTAGCGGTTAAACACGCGCAATAAGTTGATGATCATATCTATGTTTATTTTTTTAGATGTTTTTAGATGTCACCCCGCCCTCTGCCCGTGACGTGCTCGGCTCTCAACTCTGGCCACCTCTGGCCCAGCAACGAGTTGGTGCCCGAAACGGCCCCAGTTTTTGGAGCCCGGAACCGCAGCTCCGGTGGTCGAAACACAAAAAACCGGCGCCAAGTCGGGCGCCGGCTCCAACTCCGAACGGGCTCCACCCCGGTCGAAAAGAGGGTTTAGACTAACATATTCTTCCTGCTGCAACCAGGTTTCAGTCAAACAGAACAAATCAATCTGGTTATCAGTTATCAAATCATTTACGAACAGAGATTTAGACAAGAGAGATCTAATATTTAACAGACCACATTTAATTGTGTGCCGGGACAGCGGGCTTGAGCTTAGGACTACATTTCCTATGAACTGTCACCCAGCTACCCTGACTTCCTGGCTGCTCGGGAGCTGCTAGGGTACGGCTAGCAGAAGCTACACTAGCAGAAGCTACACTAGCAGCTATGCTATTGCGGTCCGCACCGGCTAAGGGGGCCTGGCTAACAGCTAGCGGGGTGTTTTCCATGGTGCGGAGCCGCGCTTCCAATTCAGAGAGCCTCGCCTCCAAAGCTACAAAGAGACTGCCTTTATTACAGGTATCGTTATCACTAAAGGAGGCAGAGGAGTAACTAAACGTGACACACTGAGCAGGAAAGAGAAGGAGAGGAAGAGGGAGAAGCCATGCTAACTGCTAAGTGCTAGGCTAGCGGACAGAGATTACAGATTAACTTAGAATTAAGTACTGAGAGGGTGCGTGAAGAAAACGAGTGTATGTTACGATTCAAATATTACCGCTACACAGATTTAATGAATATCAAATTAGATGGAGTGGATAAGAAAACAACACAGCGCTACAACAGGAAGTGACGCATTACGCTCACCGTAACGTCAGACGTCAGCAGGGAAATCCAGCAGCTGAATCTAGAATCCATCAACATTATAGAATCAAAAAACAGTCTGGAATCCATCGACATTCTGGGATTCTTGGTTGAAGACAACGTTCCAGAATCCATCGACATTCCAGAATCAATCAACATTCCAGAATTCATCAACATTCTAGAATCCATCAACATTCTAGAATCAATCAACATTCCAGAATTCAACATTCTAGACTACATCAACATTCCAGAATCCATCAATATTCTAGAATCCATCAACATTCTAGATTCTGCAAATATTCTAAAATCCATCAATATTCTTGAATCTGTCAATATTCTAAAATCCACCAATATTGTAGAATCTTCCACAATTTTAGAATCTTGGCCTCAGACAACATTCAAGAATCAATCAGCATTCTAGAATGTTCCAAAATTCTTGAATTCGTGAACATTTTAGAACATAACAACATTCTGGAATCCATCAACATTCTGGGATTCTTGGCTGAAGATGACATTCCAGAATCCATCAACTTTTGAGAATGCATCAATTATCTAGAATCCATCAACAACATTCTAGAATCAAACAGCAATCTAGAATCAAGGAACATTCTTGAATCCATCAACTTTCTGGGGTTCTTGGCTGAAGACAACATTCCAGAATACGTCACTGTTTTACAATCCATCAACATTCTAGAATCCATAAACATTCTAGAATTTTCCATTTTTCTAGAATCCATCAGCTTTCCAGAAGCCATCAACATTCTAGAATCCATCAACATTCCAGAATCCATCAAGATGATACAATCCATTAACATTCCAGAATCCGTCAGTATTCTAGAGTCAAACATTCCAGAATCCATCAACATTCTAGAATCAAACAACATTCTCGAATCAAGGAACATTCTTGAATCCATCAACATTCTGGGGTTCTTGGCTGAAGAGAACATTCCAGAATCCATCACCATTTTACAATCCATCAACATTCTAGAATCCGTCAACATTCTAGAATCCAACATTCTAGAATCCACCAATATTCCAGAATCAAACAACATTCTAGAATCCATCAACGGTTTAGAATCCATCAACATTCTTGAATTCATCAACATTTTTGAATCAAACAACATTCTTGAATCCTTCAACATTCTGGGATTCTGGGCTGAAGACAAGGTTCCAGAATCCATCAACATTCTAGAATCAAACAACATCCCAGAATCCATCAACATTCTAGAATCAAACATCATTCTCGAATTAAGGAACATTCTTGAATCCATCAACAATCTGGGATTCTTGGCTGATGGCAATGTTCCAGAATCCTGCAACATTCTAGAATCAAGCAACATTCTAGAATCCAACAACATTCTACAACCCATCAACATTCTGGGGTTCTTGGCTGAAGACAACATTCCAGAACCCATCAACATTCCAGAATCCATCAGCATTGGAGAATCAAACAACATTCCAGAATCTATCAACATTATCGAATCAAACAACAGTCTGGAATCCATCAACATTCTGGGATTCTTGGTTGAAGACAACATTCGAGAATACATTGACATTTCAGAATCCATCAACATTCCAGAATTCATCAACATTCTAGAATCCATCACCATTCTAGAATCAATCAACATTCCAGAATTCATCAACATTCTAGAATCCATCAACATTCTAGAATCAATCAACATTCCAGAATTCATCAACATTCTAGAATCCATCAACATTCTAGACTCAATCAACATTCCAGAATTCATAAACATTGTAGAATCCATCAACATTCTAGAAGCTTCCAATACTTTAGAATCCATCAATAATGTAGAATCTTCTTTAAATTTAGATACTTTGCCCTTCGACAACATTCTAGAATCAAACAACACTCTACAATCAAGGAACATTCTTGAATCCATCAACATTCTGGGGTTCTTGGCTGAAGACAACATTCCAGAATCCATCCACCGTTTTACAATCCATCAACATTCTAGAATCCGTCAACATTCTAGAATCCAACATTGCAGAATCCATCAACATTCCAGAATCAAACAACATTCTAGAATCCATCAACGGTCTAGAATCCATCAACATTCCAGAATTCATCAACATTCTAGAATCCATCAACAATCTAGAATCCATCAACCTTCTAGAATCTATCAACATTCCAGAATTGATCAACATTCTAGAATCCATCAACATTCCAGAATCCATCAACATTCAAGAATCCATCAACATTCTAGAATCCATCAACATTCTAGATTCTGCCATATTCTAAAATCCATCAATATTCCTTGAATCTGTCAATAATCTAACATCCATCAATATTGTAGAATCTTTCACAATTTTAGAATCTATCAACGTTCTAGAATCCATCAACATTCTAGAATCAAACAACATTCTAGAATCCATCAACATTCTAGAATCCATCAACATTCCAGAATCCAACAACATCCTACAATCCATTAACATTCTGGGATCATTGGCTAAAGACAACACTCCAGAAACCATCAACATTCTAGAATGAAACAATATTCCAGAATCCATCAATATTCCAGAATCCATCAACATCTCAGAATCCATCAACATTCTAGAATCAAACAACATTCTAGAATCCATCAACATTCCAGAATCCATCAACTTTCCAGAATCCATCAATATCCTACAGTACATTAACATTCTGGGATTCTTGACTGAAGACAACGTTCCAGAATCCATCAACATTCTACAATCTAATAATTTTCTAGAATCCATCAACCCTTTGACAACATATCAGTCCACTGATCTATGACAGCATTGTAGAATATTGATCACTGACAATATTCCAGGAATTTGAGCTATGACGTCATTCTCGAATCTTGACCTCTGACATCATTCTAGAATCTTGATCGATGACATCATTCTAGAATTTTGAGCTTTTCCTTCTTCTTCTTTCTTCTCACCACCAAAGAAAGAAGTGGTGGTGCTGTCATCAGCAGCACATTTATAGCCTCTGAACACATTCCCCATTAGTAATCAATGCTTTCAAGAAATGTTTCATTTGTCTGAAACTGTTAAAACTCAAGATGTGTTGTGGATGATGTGGCATCTGCACAAGAAAGTTTTAGTTTTTTTGAGATCGATCAGTAGCACACACAATCTCAGTTTCTGTATGTGTGTGTGTCCTATGAAAACATTCCAGGATACTGGCCTATGGCATCATTATAGAATCTTGTCTTATGACAACATTCCAATATAATTACCTATGACATCATTCTAGAATCTTGACCGGTGTCAATAATCAGGAACTTTGAGCTATGACATCATAGCATCATTCTAGAATCTTGACAGTGGAACATTCTCCTGCTCAGGAGGATGCCTGAAAGAAGATGCCAGTCTTTCTGAGGGAGAATCTTTATGGCGGTGCAAACCCTGGTGCAACATTATTGTCCCATCTGTAACCAACATGACAGCTAGTGACTGCAGAGATCTAAAATGAATTCAAAATTTCAGTCTTTTCCACCAATGACGTCATTCAATATTCTAGAATGACATCATTCTAGAATATTGAGCTATGACATCATTGTAGAATCATCACCTATGACAATAATCCGGGACTTTGAGCTATAGCATCATTCTAGAATCTTGACAGTGGAACATTCTCCTGCTCAGGAGGATGCCTGAAAGAAGATGCCAGTCTTTCTGAGGGAGAATCTGTACGGCGGCGCAAACCCTGGTGCAACATTATTGTCCCATCTGTAACCAACATGACAGCTAGTGACTGCAGAGATCTAAAATGAATTCAAAATTTCAGTCTTTTCCATCAATGACGTCATTCAATATTCTAGAATGACATCATTCTAGAATATTGAGCTATGACATCATTGTAGAATCGTCACCTATGACAATAATCCGGGACTTTGAGCTATAGCATTATTCTAGAATCTTGACGAATCACATCATTCTAGAATACTGAGCTATGACATTGATGAAGAAATAACCCACATATTGCTACTACTGTCATGTTACCCCTTCATTCCATTTCCCATGGTTATCTACAATTCTTACATCCTGTGTTACCGTCTGCAACACCCCTGTCTTACCTTTGGTTATCACATCTTTGCCATTTGCAAGTGTTTTCCAGACTCTTTGATCCAATTAGCTTTTTGTTCTGTTGTCTTCCCTTCGGTTATTGATTAGCAACTATGCGTAAATTAACCACTGTCTACATTGGTATTTACTTATAACCCCCTCCCAACCCTTTTGATCTATCCTCTGAGATGTTCCCTTTGTCTTACCCTTTGTATTTGCATACAGCCCCTCCCTACCCTTTGATCCAACCTCTGACATTCCTATAAAACGTGTGCCCTGAAAATGCTCTGGGACAACTTACCTTTGCAGACCCATACCCTGTGTCGGTAAATCCATCGTATTCCCGGAAATACTAATAAAACACACCATTACAGCAAACTTTGAAGGACCAAGAGTGAAATTTCTTCAACAATATGGTGCCGTGACCCAGATGGCAATATACTTCGGAAGAGACTTTTCCCAGACCAAGGACACACCAGTGGCTCATCATTCCAAATTGTATTGAGGTAAGGGATCCTTTTGAAAACCCAATTATTGTCACTGTGTTGTTGGAGGTTTGTGGAACTGTAGTCCCAAAGAAGTTGATGCCATCCATATTTTGAAGTAAGTTTGCTGTAAGTGGTTGTGAACATGGGGAGGTTAAACATTTGTTAGATTCTTTGTTTGTTTGTATTTTTGTTTTTGTGTTTTTAAGGAAAAGAGAAGAATAGACCTTAAATAGAAGAATAAGAGTAGGCCAGTGCAAGACCAGGTAGAAGTAGGGATATGATTCGCTCTCCCGGGGATGACTCGCTCTCCCAGTACTTAGAATTACTGTCATTCTTGTGAGGATCTGACTCGCTCTCCTTACATCAAAGGGAATAGCTTGTATATTCTAAGTAGTATGTTGATTGAAGGAAGTAGGAAAGTGACTGAAGGGCAAAAGTAAGTGTGCATTGAAGGTTTCTTTGGAAGGATTCTGTGTTTAGAGGGAACGTGGTAGTGAGTTTAGCAGAGGGGTAGAAAAAGTGTTTACTGGTCCTGTGATAAATATGGACAAGAATTATGGTTTTGTTGACTTATGTTGAATTGATAAATAGGATTGTGGCCCAAAGAGTTAAAGGAATAGAGAGTGGCCAAAGATAAAATACGAGGGCCTGTGAATTAAAAGAGTAAGCTAGTGTAGGACCCGGTGAGAAGTAGGGATTTGATTTGCTCTCCCAGGGATGACTCGCTCTCCCAATACTAGAAGCTACATGTTTGTTCTTTGACTAGCTCTCCTCACACCAAGGAATGACTTATACCTTCTGAGTTGAATGGTGACTGAAGGAACTGTGTAAGTGAATTAAGATTTTAGGAAGGTTTTCTTTTATAGAGTAAATATGGGAAGTTATTTTAGCAGAGAGGCAGCAAATGGATTTACTGATCCTATGAAATACATGCATGATAAGCATGGTGCTGAGAGCACAAAATTTGTTGAAGAGTGGGTCAGACTGACTATAGGAGATGGTCCACTAAAATTTCCCCGGAATGGGACTTTTGATCGAACCAGATTAGAAAATTTGAGAGAGAGATTGTGTTGCCAAAGAGGTAGCAACAAACATTTCAACAGCCTCAGGTTGTGGAGAGATGAAAGTAGACGCCGTAATGCAGAGTCCCAAATAGCTTCACTTTTGGACCAAAATAAAAAGCTATTGAATCAACTGAAACAACAAGAAAAAACAACGCAGACTAAAAATCAAACAGATGATGAGTTAAGCAAATCCTCCAATAACATTAAAGAAAACAAAAAGTCAAATCACAAATCTCTATCCTGTACAAGAAATTAAGGAATCCAGTGATGACAGTACCGATGATGATTGGGCTGAATACCCCAGGTCTAGCTGTTAAACAAATGGGGAAGGGTGGACTGTTGCAAAACGAAAGAAAAAATCTAACAAAATTAGCCCCATTGATTACAATAGGAGGTGATCTTGTTTACAAGCCTTGGAGCCGAAGAGAACTCAAGGCAATAGTGGGAGACTTTCCAAAAGATGTTAGAAAGAACAAACAAAAGTGGCTGGAAGAATGGGATTCAGTGTGTACAATATATAGACCCCACATGCCTGATATAATGCAATTGCTAAAACTTACTCTGCCTTCTGACATAAAAGAGAAAGTAATGGCTTTGTATGAAATTCCATGTAACCCAGCAAAATTTGCAAATATCCCACCTGAGAGAGCACTGACAGTTTACAACATCATAGCCCTAGCAATTCAAAAAGAAGCAGTACAACAAGCTGATTTCATTCCACTCACAAAACTTAAACCAGACATGAAAATCCTTGTGAGTTTTATGGGAAATGATGACAACAGCTAAAGAGAGCTGTGGCCTGTCACAAAGTCAGATTGATGGGTTACTCCCAGGGTACTTGCAACACATGTTTGTGAATGGTCTTCTACCAAAGATAAAAGGACAAGTGCAATTAACTGTTGGGTGGTCAGGAAAACAAATGGCTGAATTGGTTGAAATAGCTCGACACCATTGGGATAACACTGAACAAAAGGAACATAGAATGCAGGAATCGCTAATGTTTGCCCAAGTGTCTTACTACACAGGTGGAGCATCAAAGGAAGGAAACTTTGGCAGAGGAGGCTTCAAGAGAGGGAAGTGGGGCCAAAGCCGTGGACCAGGAGGTCACTCACCACGGACAAAGCTGCATTCCACCCTCCTCTTCACACAGAAAACTGGGAAACTGCTTTTATTGTGGTGAGCCAAATCATTGGGTAAGAGATTACCCATATGCATCATCACAACAAAAATTAACCCTGCCTACCACACCTCCATTAAGCAGGCATGTGGGAGGCCAACAACCCCCACAGCCCAACCCATAGAGCTGTCAGGACAGTGACCAAATTGAAATAAGTATGATTCAAGCTCCACTAGTTAGATTGGCAAAAACAAATGAAGAACCTCACTTAATCGTGGATGTAAATGGTAAACCAGCTAAATTTCTGGTAGACACTGGTGCTTCGCTTTCAACTTTAAATGCAAATTCTATCAATTTGAAAACATCAAAGAAAAAAGTCAGGGCTGTTGGGGTTGGAGGCATTCCCATGCATTCACCTGTTTCTGAACCTGCTTTAGTATGCATAGGTCCTTTCACTGAGAGCGTGTCAAATTTCATAACCTCACACTCTTTTCTACTATCAGACACCACACCTGCAAATCTATTAGGAAGAGACTTGTTGTGTAAGCTAAATTGTACCATTTATTATACCCCAGGAGGCATTTTCTTAGAGACCAACCAGGATAACACACCAGCTGTACTTAATGCTCTGATAGATTTAAATCAAGTCACAGATATAGAGCAAGGGGAATTGCATGACAGAATAGTAGCCAGTGTTCCTTCCTCAGTGTGGGCCTCCTCCTCTAACGATGTTGGCCTGATCAGAGCGGCCGAGCCAGTACAAATACTGTTAAAACCTGATGCTCACTTGCCAATGATTGCACAATATCCTCTCTCACATGAAAAGAGAGAAGGCATTCGACCTGTAATCAAGTCATTGCTAGACCAGGGAATAATAGTGCCATGTAACAGTTCATGCAACACTCCTATGCTTCCTGTTAAAAAGCCAGGAAAGCTGGAGTATAGATTTGTGCAAGATTTAAGAGCTATCAATAAAATAGTACTCCCCCGATTCCCTTTAGTTCCTAATCCTACCACCATCCTGTCTACAATACCAGTCAATTCAAGCAACTATACTGTAATTGACCTTTGCAGTGCATTCTTCTCTATTCCAATACATAAAGACAGTCAATATCTATTCGCATTCACTTATGAGGGTCAACAACATACATTTACAAGACTACCCCAGGGGTACATGAATCTCCTACAATTTTCTCAAGGACCCTTAGTCATGATCTGAAAGATGTCTCATTTCCAGGAGGATCCATTTTGATACAATATGTAGATGATCAACTTTTGGCCTCTCCCTCTGCCTCTGCTTGTGAGACTGACACTGTGGTCCTACTTAAGGCCTTAGCCAACAAGGGTCACAAGGCCTCACTAAAGAAAGCTCAGTTATGTAAAACTACTGTCCAATAGTTGGGGCACATGCTAAAAGTTTCTTCAAGAGTCCTTACTCCTTCTAGAGTAAAAGCTATTTCAGAAATGCCTGAGCCTACAAGTGTGTCACAAATGAAGACATTCTTAGGAATGACAGGTTATTGTAGACAGTGGATTATGGATTATGCATCTCTCATAGCACCACTCCAGGACATATCAAAACCCTCATGTACTCATCCCCTCACCTGGTCACAACAGGCCAACGAATCCTTTGAAAAGCTAAAACAAGCATTGTTATCAGCACCAGCATTAGGGCTCCCAGATTATAACCAACCTTTCACCCTTTTTGTTCATGAAAAGTGTGGATTTGCACAAACTGTTCTCACCCAACGTCATAACTCTTCTTACAGACCAGTTGCTTACTTTTCTTCCAGATTAGATCCAGTAGAAAAAGAATATCCACCATGCCTGAAGGCCGTTGCTGCAGCTGCGCTTGCAGTCAACAAATCTGCTGATATAGTTTTAGGGTCTCCGCTCACAGTTAGGATGCCACATGATGCACTCACTTTGATAACTTAAGAGGCACACCGACATGTAACAGGGAACAGAGGCAAAGTTTGTACTAACACTCACTGCCCCACATAACACTCAAAAGATGCTCTATCTGCAATCCTCCTACACTACTATCTACTGAAGATGATGGTGATCCTCATAACTGTATGGATGTTATTGCATGCACATCCAAACCACGTCCAGACCTTTCAGAAAGTCCTCTTGCTAACTCAGATCTTGTTCTCTACACTGATGGATCAGCTTACAGGGAAAATGGAATGCCGGGTATTCAATTTGTGATAACTTTTCAATTATTGAAAGCGCAGCCCTGCCTTCCTCCAGCTCCACCCAAGTAGCTGAGCTATACGCTGATGAGAGCCTGTAAGTTGTCAGAAGGTAAAATTGTCACTATTTACACTGACTCCAGATATGCTTTTGGGTGTGTGCATGGTTTTGGAATCTTATCGGCAAACAGAGGATTCATTACATCTTCTGGGTCACCTGTTAAACATGGTAAATTAATTGGTGAACTGTTAAATGCATGTCAGTGTCCTACATCCATTGCTGTGGTTAAATATGAAGCACACACAAAATCAGATGATCCTGTCTCAAGAGGCAATGCTTTGGCTGACCATGCAGCCAAAGCGGCTGCAAAATTTGGTAATCCTGTCTGAGTAAAGCTCTGTCCCTCCATATCTGTTAATGACCTTGTCTCTCTTAATGACATTGCTCTCCTACAAGAGAGTGCTGATGCAGAGGAGCACAGGTTGTGGCATTCTCATGGATGTAAAAATGTAAATAATCTGTGGGTCCACATTGACAGCCGTGTTGTGGCTCCCACCTCCTTGTATACCCATGGCTAACACGCATATCACATGGATTTTCACATGTAAGCAAAGAAGGGATGTGTGAGATAGTACTGAAAGACTGGTATGCTCCAGGATTTACTTCATATGCACAGAAGTACTGCACACAATGTCTGATTTGTCAACAGCACAATCCTGGAAAAACAGTACAAACAACATTGTCAACACATCCCCCTGCACAGGGACCTTTTGAAGCTCTGCAAATAGACTTCATTCATATGCCAAAATGTGATGGGTATGAAAATATTCTTGTATGTATGGACATGTTTTCAAACTGGCCAGAAGCCTGGCCATGCAGAAATGCTGACGCTACCTCTGTTGTAAAATGCCTACTGAAAGACATCATCCCAAGATTTGGCATTCCACAGACCATTAATTCAGACAGAGGTACCCACTTCACTGGTCAAATAACAACTCAACTTTGTAAATCCCTAGGAATTAAACAAAGACGACACTGCCCATACCACCCTCAATCTGCAAGACTTGTAGAAAGACAAAATCGTATTCTGAAAAACAAACTGGCTAAGCTATGTGCAGAAACAGGCCTAAGATGGACAGCAGTCCTACCTTTAGCTTTAATATCAATGAGATCGACTCTAATCAGAAAACACAAACTCACACCTCATGAGATTATTACGGGTAGACCAACGAAAATACCTAGTAATTCCGTACCGTGTATGAAAAAGATGGACGTCCATGCCATGGATGAATCAACATCATTATAGAATCTTGTCCTATGACAACATTCTCAAATCTTGACCTATGACAATAGTCCAGAACTTTGAGCTATGACAGCATTCTACAATATGGAGCTATGACATCATTATAGAATCTTCACCTATGACAATAATCCGGAACTTTGAGCTATGACATCATTCTAGAATCTTGACGAATGATATCATTTTTGAATATTGAGCTATGACATCATTATAGAATCTTGTCCTATGACAACATTCTCGAATCTTGACCTATGACAATAGTCCAGAACTTTGAGCTATGACACCATTCTACAATATTGAGATATGACTGCATTGTAGAATCTTGACCTCTGACAACATATTAGAGCACGGACCTATGACAGCATTGTAGAATCTTGATCACTGACAACATTTTAGAATCTTGACCTATGACAACATTCCAGAAGTTTGAGGTATGACATCATTCCAGAATATTGAGCTAGGGCATCATACAATCTTGTCCTATGACAACATTCCAGGACAATGACCTATGACATCATTCTAGAATCTTGACCAATTACATCATTCTAGAATATTGAGCTATCTAGCATCTAGGCTTATAACAACATTCCAGGATAATGCCATATTTTATATAATACACTATATTGCCATTAGTATTTGCTCGCCCATCCATATAATCAGAATCACGTGTTCCAATCGCTTCTATGGCCACAGGTATATAAAATCAAGCACCTAGGCTGCAGACTGCTTTTACAAACATTTGTGAAAGAATGGGTCGCTGTCTGGAGCTCAGTGAATTCCAGCGTGGAACTGTGATAGGATGCCACCTGTGCAACAAATCCAGTCGTGACATTTCCTCACTCCTAAATATTCCACAGTCAACTGTCAGCTGTATTATAAGAAAGTGGAAGTGTGTGGGAATGACAGCAACTCAGCCACCAAGTGGTAGGCCACGTAAACTGACGGAGCGGGGTCAGCGGATGCTGAGGCGCATAGTGCCAAGAGGTCACCAACTTTGTGCAGAGTCAATCCCTACAGACCTTCAAACTTCATGTGGCTTTCAGATTAGCTCAAGAACAATGCTTCAGCAGAGAGCTTCATGGAATGGGTTTCCATGGCCGAGCAGCTGCATTCAAGCCATACATCACCAAGTGCAATGCAAAACGTTGGATGCAATGGTGTAAAGCAGCCACCACTGGACTCTACAGCATTGGAGACGCGTTCTCTGGAGTGACAAATCGCGCTTCTTCATCTGGCAATCTGATGGATGAGTCTGGGTTTGGTGGTTGCCAGGAGAACCATACTTGTCGGACTGCATTGTGCCAAGTGTAAAGATTGGTGGAGGGGGAATTATGGTGTGGGGTTGTTTTTCTGTAGCTGGGCTTGGCCCCTTAGTTCCAGTGAAAGGAATTCTGAATGCTTTAGCATACCAAGACATTTTGGACAATTCCATGCTCCCAACTTTGTGGGAACAGTTTGGAGCTGGTCCCTTCCTCTTCCAACATGACTGTGCACCAGTGCACAAAGCAAGGTCCATAAAGACATGGATGACAGAGTCTGGTGTGGATGAACTTGACTGGCCTACACAGAGTCCTGACCTCAACCCGACAGAACACCTTTGGGATGAATTAGAGTGGAGACTGAGAGCCAGGCCTTCTGGTCCAAAATCAGTGTGTGACCTCACAAATGTGCTTCTGGAAGAATGGTCAAAAATTCCCATAAACACACTCCTAAACCTTGTGGACAGCCTTCCCAGAAGAGTTGAAGCTATTAGAGCTGCAAAGGGTGGATCGACGTCATATTGAACCCTATGGATTAGGAATGGGATGTCACTTACGTTCATCTGCGAGTCAAGGCAGGTGAGCGAATACTTTTGGCAATATAGTGTATATATATATTACTCCGGGTAAACACACCGGACTGCAGCTCAAAATGCACCACATGTTGCACGCTGGTCCGGTTGCGGTGCATTTTGAGCAATCCAGTGTGTTTACCCAGAGCAGGCCACAGCTCATTTGCATAAAATAGACATGACTTCTACTTTAGGCAAATATGAGGTGGCGTGCGGAGAGCTGATGCATCACAAAATTTTTGTCAAACGTCTAAACTAGCCATCAGTGAACTAAAACGAGGACAGATTCAGCTACTGCACAGCTTATTTCTCACCTCAAATGCTTTCAGAAGCACTTTTGCTGAATTGTTTTCGAAATAAAAGAGAAAGTTTGCGGCCAAGCCGCTATGTTCGACGCATCTGCCGAACTGTTAAGCTGAAAGTGCTGTTACGTGACCACGTAGTGGCCTGCTGAAGCTCAACCAATGTCATGTGACAATATTGTGGCCTGCTGGTGACAGTCTACCATGCATGCGATTTTCAGATGCGGCCCGTTTACAGACAAGAAAAATGCATCCAGTGGACATGTACCTTTACTCTCTGCTGAGTTGTCACTGTTGTCTTTATCTACACACAAAGCCATTACAGGTGAGGTTATTCTGTATTGTAGTAAATTTAGATGAGTGACTTTGTTACAGTTTCTGTGAGGCTCAGGCATAGGAAAGAGATGAGCAAATGAAAAAGTTTTATTTACAAAGTAAATAGGCACAAGAACTGCAAAATTGAACCGGAAGACTACAATTGGAAGCAGGACCAGGATACAGGTGTCAACAGGTATAGATAACTTAATAGTGCCTCTAGAGACTGGCGGACTATACAAAGAGATTTCTACAGAGCAAGATAACTAACCCACTGCAGGTAAAACCTTGGCAGGTAAGTGAAACTGTTAGGGGGGAGGTCAAAAAACCCAAATGCAGACACAGAAATGGCAAGACAGGAGGAACATTAGGAAGGGCTTTATTTAAACAGAACAAAAGTCAACACAAAAATGGAAACTGGGAAGTGGGAAAACCAATTCCAAACTCATTACAAAAATTCTCAAATAACAAATGAGAGGAAAAACCTACAAACTAACCTAGAATTAACTAAACTACCAGAAGGGGTACTCACGGCGATTGGGAACTAATATGAAGAGGGGAAGACAGGCTTAGGGAATCCAAGGGCAGATAGAGATGAGACAGGAATAAACACACTCTAATAAATAAAACACTGGGTCAACAAAAAAAAAAAAAAGTATGTTAACATTTTCCACTAGAATTTTTAAGTTGAGCCAATTGCTGGCAGAATTATATTAATTCAAAGCAATGTTTTGAGTATGTTGAATTACCTTTTAGTCCAAACAAAAATGCATTTCTGAGTAACACGAACTTAATAATTGTCAACGTGAATGAAAGTATTTAAGTTGATCCAACATAATTTTTAAGTAAGGTGAAGAAGCTTTTTGGCCACAATAAAACATTTCTAAGTAACATGAACTTCATAATGGTCAACATGAATGCAAGTTTTTAAGTTGATCCAACATAATTTTTAAGTAAGGTGAAGAAGCTTATTTTAGTTTCAAATGCGGGACAATTCGGTATTTTAAGGGACGGCTGGTAACCCAGAATTAGACTGTGATTCAGATAAGAAGAAATAATAAATACAACTCCCCAACACACAACCTATTTGTGTGCCGGTTTGTTAGTCACATGCCGAAATTAACCTATTACTCCCGCATTGAAGCCTACAGAAATCAGTACAGGCATCACCTATAGCTAACTTTACCTCGGCACACAGACTGCCCTACCAACACTGCACGCATTTAAAAGTAAGGACTTACAGATTTCGATATTCAGTTACAGTAGGCTATCATCAACAGAATCCTGAGCGAATGCAAATATGCATAATTAAGCATAAAATTACTTACCGTTCACCAAAATGCTTCAATGAGCTTCGGCTGTGCTTCGGCTGCTCACCATGTGCTCACTCTGGCCTTAAACATGGCCGCATGCGGGAAAGAGAAACTGTGGGCCGTTTGCATGTCATCAAATTGTATTTTACATTAGCAGAACTTAAAATCAAATTGTTTCATGATAAACTGAAATTTTTAAACTCTGATAAGGTGATGGTAGTGTATTGAATCAAAAGGCATTATTTCTATGTCATCCAAGCTCAATAAAATAACATTTACAAGTAAAAAGTCTAACTGTATTACAGAACTTGATTTTTTATTTCACAACAATATATTTATTTAAGTTATGACCAAAGATCCACAGAATTACTTTTTAGAGTGCAGGCTGGAGACAGAAGCAGGGCTGGCAAGAATCTGAGAGAAGATCACAGTCCATGTGGAGGAAAAACAGAGTCCAAAAGTGGGGAAGCAGAGTCTCAGTGAGGATGTGAGTCTATGATCCAGCAGGGAGTTAGTGAAGGAACGAGGTTTATATAGCTGGAGGTGAGGTAGTGAGCAGGTGAGTTGAGTTAGCCCATTACTGCAGCTGACACTCATTGCAATAATCAGCAGGTAGAGTGTAGGCAGGTGAAGCAGGGAGAGCAAGGGGGCGAGTGAACAGGGAGACAGAGACAGGAGGGAAAGATGACAGACAGAGGGAGCCAAAGAGAGACAGGTCAAAACAGAAACAGATGAGGAACTAAAGGAGAAAAAAGGAAAAAGAGGGAAAGGAGGAAGAAGGGCAGAGGCTGAAGCAGGGATCATAACAGAAACTATACACACCAAGAAATTCGGAATACTAAATACAGATGATTAACCCACTGCAGGTAACACCTAGGCAGGAAAGTGAAACAAAACACACTAGTAAAATCAGAGTACAAAATATGGATAACTGCAACTGGAACAACTAGATCTATACTGTGCCATGCACAACAAAAGAGTGGCTACACTCACTGGGATACTCAGATATACTACCTGCACAATACAAGGACAATAATACTAACCTGAAACTAGAAGGCAGAGTTTTACAGACTAAGCTGGCATGCCAAACAACAGACAAAAGAGTGATAACACTCACAGGAGACACTCGAGCTATACTAACTTACAGAATACTATGGAACAAGAACTGATGCTAGTCTGGAATGCACGGACTGAGACTTAACTGACAGAACAGGATTAGGGGAGACAGGAGAGCTGGGGGGAAACGTCGAGGGTAGCGTGGCTGGAGAAGGCTTGGTGTGTGGCTGGTGGTCGGAGGCTGTGACGGCAAGCGTGAGGAAGAGGGGAGTCGTCAGAGGTGGTGGAGGAGAGAGGTAGATGAACCAGGTGAGTGTCCGGAGGGGGTAACTGGGCTGTGGGATGATGATGGCAGCTGGCGAGTTGTGAAGACCAGGAAGCCAGGTGGGTCTGGAAAATAAGACTGGATTGTGCACAAGTGGGTGGCAGTCCAGACTAGGGAGAAACAGAAATACAGGTTACAGGGATTCTTCAAGAAACGGTGGCTGGATAGAATGAGTCGAAGACTGACTAGTATCATTCACGGTCCGGCGTAGGGTGATGAGTGGCGTCTGATTATATTGTAGCAAGGGAGAATCCTGGTTGGCTCCGATCCACCTTCTTGTGCTTCTGCCGATGATGATTGCTGATAGTCATCACCTGCCACCGCAGCCTCTGTGTAAAGATAAGTCCTTTATTTCTCCCCACGCCAGGGGAAATTCACATTGTTACAGCAGCTTATGTAGCAATAGACGTAGTAATAGAAATAAAATAATAATAGAACAGTAGTAATAATATTTATAATATGTACAGGGATGAGAAATGAGGATGAAATAGTACAGTATTGACACACTGTAAGACAATGCAGTATAAAGTGGCTTAAAAAATAAGTTTAAAAAGTGCAAAGATGTAGCAGTGCAATAATGTCTGTGCAAATTTTATGGTTTGGGGTGGTAATGATATGAGCCGTTTATGTTAACATCAGCCAGTGATGCTGATGTTGTAAAGTCTTATAGCAGATGGGATGAAGGACCTGTGATAGCGCTCTTTCTTGCAGGGTGGATGTCTCAGTCTGCTGCTGAAGGAGCTGCTTAAAGACCCCACAGTGTCATGCAGTGGGTGAGAGGGATTGTCCATGATGGATGTGAGCTTTGACAACATCCTCCTCTCACCCACCTCCTCTGTGGAGTCCAGGGAACAGTCCAGGACAGAACCGGCCCTCCTGACCAGTCTGTTTAGTCTCTTTCTGTCCCTTTCAGTGCTCCCTGCTCCCCAGCAGACCACTGCATAGAAAATAGCAGACGCTACCACAGAGTCATAAAATGTCCTGAGCAGAGTCCTGCACACTCCAAAGGACCTCAGTCTCCTCAGCAGGTGGAGACGACTTTGGTCCTTCTCGTACAGGATCTCTGTGTTGTGTGACCAGTCCAGTTTATTGTTGAGGTGAACACCCAGGTATTTGTATGTGTTCACCATCTCAATGTCCAAATCCTGGATGTTCACCGGTGCAGTCTGAGGTGTCATCCTCCTGCTGAAGTCGACGATCATCTCCTTCGTCTTACCGGCGTTGAGCTGCAGATGGTTTCGCTCACACCAGTCCACAAAGTCAGAGATGACCGTCCTGTACTCCCGCTCGTCCCCTTCAGATACGCACCCAACAATGGCTGTATCATCGGAGAACTTCTGGAGGTGACAGCTCCCAGAGTTGTAGTGGAAGTCTGATGTGTACAGGGTGAAGAGAAAGGGGGAGAGCACTGTCCCCTGTGGACCTCCATGCTGACTACCACATCAGACACACAGTCCTGAAGCCTCACATACTGTGGTCTGTTGGTGAGGTAGTCGATGGTCCAAGCAGCCAGGTGACAGTCTACTCCTGCTCCTTCAAGCTTCACCCTAAGCAGAGAAGGCTGGATTGTGTTGAAAGCACTGGAAAAGTCAAAGAACATGACCCTCACAGTGCTGCCGGGGTTCTCCAGGTGAGTCAGCGATCTGTGCAGCAGGGAGACCACTGCATCGTCCACTCCCATGTTCGGCTGGTAGGCGAACTGCAGTGGATCCAGATGCTGGCTCACCTGAGGACGGAGGTTCCTGAGGACGATCCTCTCCATGGTCTTCATCAGGTGAGAAGTGAGGGCCACAGGTCTGAAGCACACCTAAAAAGGAAAACAGAAAGGTGGGGAGAAGGAGGCGGCAATTAAGAATAATATTGAAAACTTTACACTGATGCCCTAAGATAGGGATTTTTATGTTTTTCTTTTGTTTCTAAAATGTATTTAATTGCTATAGTTTGTAATACATTGTTACATTTGAATAAATGTTCTGTTTCCATTAAAAAAATTAACTTAGTCCTTTGTTTTAGAAATTTTAGTTCTAGGTGTATTTTTAAATGTTGAGCAGAGTTGTATCATATTTAGATGTCAGTATTCAGTTGTTTAAATTAATTACGCCGCCTGCTACATATTTTGGTCATGCAATTCAGTATCCGTACATAACGTATGCATGCATAATACATGCCTGTGCTCACTACAAGATAATTTTATATTTAATTTGTTGGAAGATCTCTATTAAATGGCCAGATTCTATGTTGCCATTATTTCCAAATACACAAATTGAGGAATGAACAGCCTTGGTGGAGTATTGCGCTCTCTGACTGTTTTTCTTATAACTCCTTTGAAGGTGTGTGTTTTTGAATTTGTATGTGGATCTGTGACGAAAATGAGTAAGTTTGCTGTAGTTTTACCTGTTTTGTAAATAAAACACTTGACATTACACTGTCATATTAGCAAGGTCCCAATTGAAAAGTAGTGGAGACTGAATTTTCATTGAGGAGAGATGCTGATGACTACCAGATTAAAACATCACACTATGAGGTTAGAGCAGGTTTTGCTTTATTGTTTTTTTTTTTACTAAATAATACAGACCAGGGGTAAATCAGTGAGCCTGTATGTGACTGCACACAGAGTACAGCCCTAGCAGACAGGAACATTTCCTGAAGATTCATGTTTCCTGGGTATGCTCCATAGCAGCTATAGGGTCAATATATAATTGAGGGGCTTTTAAAGTCCATGGGATATATCTTGCATATATTTTTATTAAAAGTAAAAAAAAAAAAAAAAGTTTTTTATGTTCATTGCTATCATGTCTTTACAAATTCCATAATTATGTATTATGGAAACAATCACTTAATAATAAAAAATGACTGGATATCACTAAAATGTGAATTAAATAACCGTCCAAATTTAATAACAGCCACCTTCTAATTAGCTAAACAATAATAAAATGAACTTATTCAAAAAATGTTTTGTGTTCTTTTTATTAAGTTGAGATAATCATGACAGATATTTCTGTTTTGTATATATCAAATTTTATATCTAACATAACAAATTGTATCTGTGGCCAAGAAATCACTTTCAACTAAGTTACCCATTACAAAAACACCTCTCAAGGAAATGTGCTAATTTCAGATCACCATGACCTGCTCCACATGATGTAATTTCCTCCTGACGAAAAGACTGGCATGACTCCGAGGCTTTCTTAGTCATTTAATATAAAATATATTATTTAATATAAAATTGAGTCAAATGTGGATTTATCACACGTCAACCGGTTTATTACAATATCTTTATGAATAACTTTAATTTCAATTTTACTCAATTGTATCTCTAATATTTTAGAAGAATCTTTCTCTAAAAATACCATGTGGTGTTTGGTTATAGGCAGCCATGTGGATTTTAGGCCTGTAAACAGCAAAAATGCCAACTACACTATATTGCCAAAAGTATTTGCTCACCCATCCAAATAATCAGAATCAGGTGTTCCAATCACTTCCATGGCCACAGGTGTATAAAATCAAGCACCTAGGCGTGCAGACTGCTTTTACAAACATTTGTGAAAGAATGGGTCGCTCTCTGGAGCTCAGTGAATTCCAGCGTGGAACTGTGATAGGATGCCACCTGTGCAACAAATCCAGTCGTGACATTTCCTCGCTCCTAAATATTCCACAGTCAACTGTCAGCTGTATTATAAGAAAGTGGAAGTGTGTGGGAACGACAGCAACTCAGCCACCAAGTGGTAGGCCACATAAACTGATGGAGTGGGGTCAGTGGATGCTGAGGCGCATAGTGCGAAGAGGTGGCCAACTTTCTGCAGAGTCAATCGCTACAGACCTTTAAACTTCATGTGGCCTTCAGATTAGCTCAAGAACAGTGCTTCAGCAGAGAGCTTCATGGAATGGGTTTCCATGGTCGAGCAGCTGCATCCAAGCCATACATCACCAAGTGCAATGCAAAGCGTTGGATGCAGTGGTGTAAAGCACGCTGCCACTGAACTCTAGAGCAGTGGAGACGTGTTCTCTGGAGTGACGAATGGCGCTTCTCCATCTGGCAATCTGATGGACCAGTCTGGGTTTGGCAGTTGCCAGGAGAACCATACTTGTCCGACTGCATTGTGCCAAGTGTAAAGGTTGGTGGAGGGGGGATTATGGTGTGGGCTTGTTTTTCAGGAGCTGGGCTTGGCCCCTTAGTTCCAGTGAAAGGAACTCTGAATGCTTCAGCATACCAAGACATTTTGGACAATTCCATGCTCCCAGCTTTGTGGGAACAGTTTGGAGCTGGCCCCTTCCTCTTCCAACATGACTGTGCACCAGTGCACAAAGCAAGGTCCATAAAGACATGGATGACAGAGTCTGGTGTGGATGAACTTCACTGGCCTACACAGAGTCCTGACCTCAACCCGATAGAACACCTTTGGGATGAATTAGAGTGGAGACTGAGAGCCAGGCCTTCTGGTCCAACATCAGTGTGTGACCTCACAAATGTGCTTGTGGAAGAATGGTCAAAAATTCCCATAAACAGACTCCTAAACCTTGAGGACAGCCTTCCTAAAAGAGTTGAAGCTGTTATAGCTGCAAAGGGTGGACTGACATCATATTGAACCCTATGGATTAGGAATGGGATGTCACTTAGGCTCATATGCAAGTCAAGGCAGATGAGTGAATACTTTTGGCAATATACTGTATGTTACTAAAAAATCCTGTAGCTAATTATATATTGACCCTATATATTTATAAAATGGAGCAAATCACGGACAAGTTCAAATAAAACAATGCAGAAGGTGTGATTCTCATTGTCTTTGCAGACCTGGGGGTGGAAGGGGGGTTCTGTTCTGCCCATGTAACTCAGAAAAGCTTCGGCCGCCCCTGGCCATGCTACGGAATGGGATTAAAAATCAGTGCCGACACCAGCTGGAGTTAGCTGTTCCAGCGACTGGATTTTGCGCTTCTTCCCAGCCTCTCTGCTCTGAATACTGCGCTGCCATCTGAGCGTCGGAGCAGACATCTCGTTAAGGATATTTCCATCCGCTCGGTTCCGCCACAGATCCCCGGTTGGTGATACCTGCTGGCTGCGGGACAGAATGAGAACCGGCCTCAGTGTCCTCCCGCAGCCCCAACCTGCCTCCCTCAGGCTTTCTGGCCTCTGCACGTTAACAGGCTAACCCTTTTCTGAGCACAAGCCTTTGGATTCTGTCGACATGACACAGTATTTGATGAAGAACACACACGAGGTTTCCTTCAGCTTAACTGGAACAATGCGAAAGGAAGTGCGGCGGCGGATCGAGCAGGTTTCCGACAACAACGAGCAGGAGCCGCTTCATAGGGCGTCTGCTGGTGTCTGTCAGCTCCGTCCACAGAGGGCTTTACTGATGCTTTTATAGGATTCTGTTGCCTCCGATTTAGAAGACGAGACGAGAGTCACGAGTTGACACCAGATGCACCAGTAAAGCCTGCGTGAATGTTGATGAAGCCACATCCTGTGGTGACAGTGGGACTGGGGATTTACTGGCGACCGGCGCCGCTCCTGTGGAAAGCACGGAGACATGACGTGCACAAGAAAAAAGAGGAAACGCAGCTTTGACTTCTTTAAAGCCCCTGTCTTTTAACGGAAAGCTGCAGCAGCCTTCGCCTAACGGTTGTTCCAAAGATTTCAGTCTTTGTTGTCTGTGCACCGTGAGCTGCTGCTGTTCTTATTTACTAATTGTTTCCAGCATTCGTTGTGAGGGAACAGTCGGGTTGATCGCTGGAGCCCGTATTTCATGTAGACTGCAACAGACGTCCAGTCTGCCACAGTCTGGAGGACAAGCAGCTCACAGCAGGTAAGAAGCACAACATGACTACCATTTTGTATTGACTACAGGTCACTGGTCTGCAAAATGTGATTGTGATTGCTTCTGCATACCATTTATCAGAGACCCTGCTGGCGTCTCTCGAGCAGACTCCTGTAGGCCCAGACTATTGCAGCCCACTGAGACCGGTGCCTTTTGTGTGCCTCAGCCTCTATCTACACAGTGATCATCTAATGAGGGTCGCATAATGCTGAGCAACCTCTAATGTTTGATGCATGCCTCACAGCAGCATACACTGGAGAGTGTGATGCTGTGTTGTGTAGATGATAAATAATACAGGACTCAGACCATCTGTAAGGCCTAGCTCAGCACTGGGGCAGCTAGGTGATTTAATATCACTTGGTGTATGTGCCCCCAAGAGAACATAGTGCCTCCTACTGAAGGGATATAAGCTATGTGGTGTAAGGGCTTAAGCCGTCTACACTCCTTAAAGCTGGACTGCAGCAGCTGGTGGCTCCCCTGTCCTTAGCAGACCTGTAGGCTCCATATGAGGAGGCCTGATGCTGGACCTGCTGTCAGAATCCAACTCTGTCTACATCTCATCCAGTGAGCTTTGTCGCCTCCTCCCATCGACATCAAGCCAGAGGTATTGGGCTGCTGTTGCTACCCAGTTCTTGACAGTGACTCTGCCCTCCGCCGCCAACCAACTTCCAGCTTCACAAAGCCCCTCCTTCCAAGACACACAGCCTCCCTTATTTTCCCAAAGCTCTCAGGCTGTGGAGCGATGAGGGATGCAACTCCAAAAATGACAGGGGAAAAAAAAAGTTGATGAAAGCATTTAATTTAATCCGTTTTATCGTTTAAAGCTAAATATATCACCTGTTCAATACACTTTGTATTCCATTCATCATTCAGTGTTCACGCTTGTACTTTAAAGGAGCAACAAATGGTCTCTTCGAAGGAAATTTCCAAAGGCTGTCCTTCTGTTAAAGAACAGCAGATATGACAGGTTACTGATCTTGGACTGTACCAGCATGTGCCAGCCTAAAGATTCATTCAGTTATTCATTCTGGCGTTCTTTAACACATGTTTCTATCTTCAAAACGCAGCACCACCATACCCGTCATTTGCTTTCATCTGTGTCTACCTGTAAGCAGGAGCATTTCAGCCCCTCCTGTCACATTAAAGGGTTGTTTCACCTAATGATATAGCTTCTGTGTGAGGCCGTATTTCTTCAAAGTCGTGCTTTGAGCTAAAAGCCTACCATCCGTATGCTAGCATGCTCACAACAGCAATGCCAGCATGTTGATGGTTTGTAGGTAATGTTCACTGCGTTTGACATCTTAGTTTAATGTGTTAGCTATATTTGTTAATAACCCCCAAACGCAATCTGCATACAGTGTGTTCTGTGACAGAAAACACATGTTTTTGAGAGACCCTGATGCTCATTTTGTATATGTCATGTTTATTGATTATCAAATTGTTGTTTCAAGTATACTCTCATCTTTGCCTCTTCTTAGTGCGTAGAGCTCCCAGTACTGTCATCACAGGTACGGTGACCAGGAACAGCAATTCTTGTCACACCTAAATATTAAGTTGGTCCATAAAAAGGTGATATATTTTCTTTATCCATTGTGATTCCAAACAGGTTACAGAACATAACACAAGAGAAAGGACTGTAGACTTGAGGACTAAAGCTGTGTTCACCTAAAGGGTGACTGGCAGTCCTCACATACCTTGATTGTAGGTTTTTGTTGGGGTTCAGCATCTGATTACCCACAGTTGAAATCAGTACCACAACAGATAGTAGTATTCCATCGCTTATATTCATATCAGTAAATGTTCTTTTGCACAAACTAATACAAATTTGATGTCCAGTAACCTTTATTTCCACTTGTCTCATTACTTAAAATATGTAAGCATGTAATTTCTAGATTTGTTTCCAAACACATTATACATGTCCGAAAATAATTGCAAAACACGTGAACAGACTCGACTATGTAGTACTGAATTGTGCATTCATGCCAAGAAGGTATTTTTTAAAATCATATTTGGGTTTATGGCTTAAAGATACACTGGAGCCACACTTGGCAAGAAGGTGAATGTTGTGGAGGGGCCGAGTCAGAACCCAGACCTCAACCCAATTGAGAATTTGTGGCTGGGCTTAAAATGGGCTGTTCACTCATGATTCCCATGCAGCCTTGATGGTGCTTGAGTAGTTTTTAAAGGAAAAATGTGGAAAAACTGCAGTGTCCAGATGTGCAAGGTTTTCTGAGGCTTATCCACACAGGATTGATGCTGTACAGTAACTGTGGCTAAAGGTGTTCCTACTAAATACTGACTTAAACGGGGTGAGTACTTAAGTAATCACCCATGTTACATTGTATATTTTCAATTTTTGACATTGCTCTGTACAAATGTGTTCTCAGTTTGATTTAAAAAAGAGCCTTTTTTCATTAATTCGTGTCAAAAAGTCAAATTATATTTAACATGATTCAACATATAAAAGTAATAAAAGGGGAAAACTTCTAAAGGAAGTGAATACTTATTATGGACACTGCCAGCCAGCTATACTAATACATCTCTGCTGAATGCTAGAATTGTCAAAACAGCTCTGTCTCCTTATTTAAATGTTCTAAAAATGATGAGGTGAAGAACTACACTGATGGCAGCATCTGCCTCTGCAGTGACCATTTCACAACGAGGAGTTGAACAAACTTGTGTCCAAGACAACTGGGATTCTCAGATACTCTGTTAGCGGTAAATGAGCCCAGAAAGATGATTCCCCCCTCCGACCTTCATCGTTCATTCCCCCGATGTCTGGTTCCATCATCCTCAGTGCATGCCCACTATTGAGCCTTGTGTGCTTCATTTGTTGTAGTAGATAACTTAGTCCAGCACCACGTTTTGGATTTTCATCTAACCTGTTTGGTCCAATGAAAACAAACTTAGGTCTTAACAATTAGTGAATGCTGACAGTAATTGTCTTCACTGTTTCTCAGTAGAAAACATTTCTAATTTTTTTCAGCATTTTGAAACATAATTTTATATACTTTGCCTTTTTTTTCGTGAATTCAAATTTGTCTGGATGGTTAATATGTTTTCTCATGGTGTGACAAACTAAGTACTTAGCAAACAATAGGAGACAACTGCTATGCAGTCATTGTGTTTACACAGTTTCATTTACTGCCAAAAAGAGTGAGTTTTACAAGGATAAGCCCATTCTGACTAATGGAACTGCCACAGGAGGTGTGTAAGAACCTGTGGGCTTTTTATTTACTTGTTCACAAGTTGTAGACAGCTCTGTAACCACCTGACATACAGAGAAGCTGCATTCGTTACCTTAAACAGCATTAAGCACATCTAGCAAACTTATGTACAAGTTAGTAACACGACATTGCTCTCCAGAATTATGCACAGCGTTTAAGCTGTATACACACCCAACGGCAGTATTTATGACAATCTCAATTAATCTCATCACTTAAAGCCAAAGAGCAGCAACGCTTAAAAAGTTTATGACAACTATATCACCTTGATTCTGACAACATGATGTATAATCCTGTCATATTGTGTTTAAATGAGATGGGACCACCGCAGGTGAGTCAAGTGATAGCCATTTTTCTTTCTTTCTGAACAGCCAACACAACAGTAAGATCTGTGTAATCCACCTTAAATTTCCTGAAGCACAAATCTAGGCAAATACTTCATTTCTCTCAGCTTTGATGCTACAGTCACCAAGACAGTAAGGCCAGTGTTATACTTTGCACGAGTACGAATATGCAAAAGTGTATCAGTCCAAAAAGAAAGCCAAACATTTCAGACATGCACTCCTTTCTGTTCATCTGACAGCATCTGAGCAGGCTGACTTCATGTCTTAATGAACACTTTGGTCACTTTTCCATAAAAAATGCAATGACAGTTGCACTAGGTTGAATTCAGTAGCATTTATATATGATATTGAACACAATTTGACAAAAGTCTGAGTTTCTTGCACTCACATTATGGATATATTCAAGATTACATATTAACATTGGATGTTGTAACCCACAGTAGGTAAAAAGTAAGTGACACTGAAAACTCACCTGGAACACACCATGTCATGTTGTAGAGGAAAAACTCTGACCTCATGCTTTATAGGTCTTTGATGTACTGTCCAATCTGACATGTATGTTAAGGGGGAAGTGAAGCATTCAATTAAGTCAGCATAATTCACTACATGTATTTCTACTCTGATCAGAAGGTACATAATAAACATGAAAAATGTTGGCATATAAAAGGAAAAAGCAGTTTCTTTTCTGTCTACTCTCCAAAGAGCGCTGCCATTTGGTGTATGACGGTCAGTGATGTCACGGTGTTTGTTAGCGCCGCCGGTTTAGAGACATGATAGTAAAAGACAGACAGTGAAAGACAGATCGTGGACAATAGAGACAGTGACAGATAGAAACAGATGAGCCACAGATTATCACAAGACAAAACGGAGGCCACTAATGCATTGCTCGTGAAAGTAAAAATACATTTTAAAGGGCAAAAGCCATGAAACAGTCCACTTTCATATACTGCTACTCAAATGTAGATCAGTACTGATGCACTACAAGTTAACTGAAGAGAAAGAAAAATTCCTTCAATGGGACCTGACTCCAGGGTTTGTAGTGAACACTTTCTGAGGGAGATTACATTGAGGAGAAGGTAATGGAGTCCAGCAAGCTAATTCTTCACCAGACCAACAGACTAAAGCTGCCATTAAAAAAACAAACAAAAAACCCCATGAAAAATCGTAACGTCAGACAGCAAATTAAAGTTACCGTTGCACAGTTTCCACGTCGTAGTGGGTCAAATGTGCCCACCAGTGGGGTTTACAGTGGTCTCACCTGATCTGTCAACTTCATCTTACTTCTTTTTAACAGGAATATGTTCAACGCAGTTCAGAAATGCTTCACTGTGCTGACTTGAGTTTAGTATACAATGTGGAAACCGTGCAATGGTAACTTTAATTTACTGCTTGGTGTTCTGGTTTTTTTTTTGTTGTTTTTTTTTTTTTAAATGGGAAAAGCGAGCTGAAAGGCTTTTTGCACACATTGCAAAGGGAATAAACATGAGCAAAATAATGGAATTGGAAACACCTGAGCATTATCTAAAGTTGGACTCTTGATTCATTGCTTTGGAAAGCGTAAAGTCTTGGTATGAAATATTTTTTAGAGGTTTACATCAGCTCTGAGCTCTGACGGAGGAATCATGTGTAGTTTGTGGTATGAAATTAATTTAGAATACTTTGATGGTGAGTGTTTAGAATGATGGGCTTGCAGCTAGAACATCCCCGGCTCACGTTCCAACCTGCCCAGGATCTTTCTGCATGGAGTTTGCACGTTCTCCCTGTGCATGTGTGGGTTTTCTCTGCAGCTTCCTCCCACAGTCCAAAACATGCTCAGGTTAACTGTTAACTCTAAATTGTCTGTAGGTGTGAACACGAGTGTGATTATTTATCTGTGTATGTCGCCCTGCGATAGACTAGTGACCTGTCCAGGGGGTTCCCTGCCTTCACCTTAAAGCTTGTTTCATGCTTGCTGCATCCGTGAGGCTCGTGTGGCTCCGTGTGGACAAATTACATAATTTTAGTAGCCATGCCCCCTCGAGCGGCCCTTCTCACGCGGAAAATTTCCGCGTCGTGCACCTCCACATTTTTCTAATCATGTGGACGAGACACGCGGAAAAACATGGCAGAGGACCAGGACCTACTTGTAGCTGAGATCCAGAAATATAGGCACTTATATGATTCATCACACAGAGATCACCGTGACAACCAGGTTATGAACAATTCATGGTGTGAAATTAAAACTAACTGCTGAAATACTGTCACCTTAGGGCTTCCTCTGGGGGTCAGGCATATGGGTTCTGTAAAGCGTCTTGAGACAATTTGACTGTAATTGCTGCTGTATAAATAAAATTGAATTGAATTGAAAATGCAACTATTCAGTAAAATGCCATGTTGTAAGTGGTGTAAACAATGGCAAACTTCTTCTACTCTAGTTTAGTACTAGAGTAGACTAGGTAGACGTGTGTTTGCAATACACTGCCCCCTGCAGTTTGGGAGCAGACGCTGCACAGAGTATAAAGCTACACACGTTCGCGGCTCATTCGTGCGGAAAGCATAACCCAGCCTTAAGTCAGCTGGGATAGGCTCCAGCCAAACGTGACATTAATGAGAATTAAGTGGTGTATAGATAGTGAATGGATGGATGTCTAGAATAATTGTAGTTCTTTTTTTTTTTTTTTTATGACAATCGTGCCCAACTGCAGGACTGCTTTGAGATAACAAATTGGTCTGTGTTTGAACATACAACAGCAGTTTTGGATTACATAAAGTTCTGCACAGACATCACTACTGTGGACAGATGCATCTGGGTTTATCCTAACAGAAAGCCCTGGATGACAAAAGAGGTGCAGTGCCTGCTGAGGAAGAGGAACACCGTCTTCAGATCTGGTGACAGGGAGCTGTACAGCACTGCCAGAACCAACTTGAGGAGAGGAATTAGAGATGAAAAAGCTGCTTTTAAGAGGAAGGTAGAGGATTGTTTCAAGATCAACAACTCCAGACAAGTGTCATGAGGGGTCCAGCCTATAACAAACTACAGATCCAGCAGCCTGTTAGCTGAAGATGGTGGCGTCTAGCTGGCGGAGCAACTGAACCACCTCTTTGCTTGCATTGAGGTGCCATCACTAGAGATGGCCTCAACAAATCCACTAGCCTTTGGCAGCAACACTCCCACAGTGGAGGAGTACCAGCTGAGGTGCACGATTGGCGCTGTGAACCCAAGGAAAGCTGTGGGTCCTGATGGTGTCTCTGGACAGGTGCTGAAGACCTGTGCAGCTCAGCTGGCTGGAGTGTTCACCCAGATTTTTAACAAGTCCCCGAGTCACACCCCTGTTGCCTGAAGTCCTCCGTTATTCTCCCACTCCCCAAGAAAAAACTCCATTAGCAGCTTAACGATTACCTTCCAGCGGCACTGACACCCATCATCATGAAGTGCTTTGAGAAATTTGTCCGGAACAAGTTCACCTCCAGCCTTCACCCTGGTTTTGACCCTCACCAGTTCACCTACAGGGCTATCAGGTCCACGGAGAACGCCATAGCCACAGCTCTGCACACTGCTCTGTCCCACTTGGGACAACAGGGGAGCTATGCATGGCTTGTCTTTGTGCACTTTGGTTCAGCATTTAATACAATCCTCCCCAACACACTGGTGTTAAAACTGTGTGACCTGGGATCATCTGACTCTGTCTGCCACTGGATCAGGGACTTCTTGAGTGATCGGTCCCAGAGGGTGAGAGCAGGATCCCATGTCTCCCCAGCCATCAGCCTCAGCACCGGCTCCCCTGAGCTCTGTGTGCTGAGCCCCCTACTCTATACCCTCTACACGCATGACTGCACCTCCACCACACCTCAGCAACAGCATCAGAAAGTTTTCTGATGATGGGGCTCATCATAGGTGGGGACGAGTCTGTATGCTAGGATGAGGTGGAGCAGCTGTCAGTGTGGTGCACAGACAATAACTTCATCCCAAACACCACTATGCCGATGAAGATCGTCCTAGATTTCAGGAGGAGGACTACAGATATTCAGTCCATGTACAGTGGTGGGGACTGTGTGTAGAGAGTCTCCAACTTCCAGTTCCTGGGCATGCACATTGAGGAAGACAACACCAACACTAGAGCCATCATCAAAAAGGCACAGCAGAGACTCTTGTTTTCTGAGAACTCTCAGGAACAACAACCTCTCTCAGAATCTGCTTGTGTCCTTTTTTCGATGCTCAATCGAGAGCATTCTAATGTACTGTATCCGTGCGTGGTTTTCCAGCTCCACTGCTACAGATAGGAAGAGTTGTCACCACGGCCCAGAGGGTCACCGGCTGCCTCCTCCCATACCTTGAGGAACTCTACAGCTCCCACTGCCTCAGGAAGGCACAGTCGATTCTCAGGGATCCAACCCATCCTGGTCATTCACACTTTGAACTGTTACCCTTTGGCAGACGTTTCAGGACATTAAAGGCCAGAACAAACAGACTAAAAAATATTTTTTATGCAAGAGCCATAATTGCTCTAAACAATATCAAATATTAACACAAAATATGTGCAATAACAATTATACATGTGCAATAATTTGATGATGTGAAATGACTGATGGTTGTTTATGTGTGGATGAAATGTATTTTTTTGGGCTATTTTTCTCAGTTGCACTCCAGGGCACTTTAGGCACTTTGTTCTTTTAATTATATTTCTTTTGTATTTTATTCTAGTGTTTAAATTCTTTACCCCAGGCTTTTAACTGTTTTACAACACCTACAATAGGACTTTTAGCTTTGTTGTACATGTACAATGACAATAAAGACATTCTATTCTATTTTGGCTGCTATATTGTATAGCCAAGCTCCCATTGGGTAACCCCAATCCTGTAAAGATGCAATGGAAATCTGTAGGTGAGAGGAAATCAGGTGTTCAGAGTGAAACATGTTCAGTAAGAGACATTCACAGAGGTGTTGTGTTGAACTTTATTGCTGCCGGTGATGATGTTCTTATCAAACAGCTCTGTGTCTGTGACAGATGTCAGTGAATATAGGTCTTAACTACTTAACAGGTGTTAACTACAAACCCTGGATTCTGATCCCATTGGAGGGCTTTTTCTGTTCAGTTAGCTTGCAGTGCATCAGTATTGATCTACGTTTGAGTAGCAGTTTATGAAAGTGGACTGTTTCATGGCTTTAGCCCTATAAAATTCTTTTTTGTGTTACTGTCTCTATTGTCCACAATCTGTCTTTCACTGTATGTCTTTTACTATCTTGTCTCTAAACCGGCAGAGCTAACGAACACCGTGACATCACCGACTGTCCTGCTCCAAGATGGCAGCGCCCTTTGGAGAGGAGACAGAAAAGAAACTTCTTTTTCTATTTTTACACTGAAATGTTTTGTGTTTGTCATGTACCTTCTGAGTGGAAATACATGTAGTGAATTATCCTAACTTGGCTGAGTGCTTCACTTCCCCTTTAAGCATGACGCACATACTGTGGTCTCACAGTCATGGGCATGTTGAATGAAGAATGACAGAATGTCCTCACTTTAACAGACTGAAGATACAGCAATATTAGGCATCCCATGTCCAAAAAAGGGCTATATTGTCAAACTCCTGCATTATTGTAAAACGAGTATGGAGAGCACAGGAATGCTTCATCAACTGGAATAGTAAAATAGTCTTGCAGGCTTGCTCTGGATTTGGGACACCATTATCGGGGACCTGAGACCATATGCCAGGACTGAATTGCGATTTATGTTTTATGGGATCTTCTCACTGCACCGACCAGATATTTGCTTTTAAATATGTTGGCTTAAAAAGAAACCTGCATTGCAAGATCCAGTGCAGTCACACCACTCAAAAATTCTTTGGCATAGCTATGCTGACCAATCACAGTGATTGTTGCCTACACATTATCTCTAGTGGCTTTGATGCAGGGGGTTAGGACATACCTTCACTAGCACCAGAGTTAGAGGTTCAGTCCTGAACTGTGTAAATTTTAAAGTGTATCTCAGACACTGAACTTTAAATTGCTCCCAGTTGCCTTGTAGCTCACTACCACTTTCAATAAAAAAAAAAAAAAAAATGTACATACATTTTCAGTGATTACTATCAGCCTGGAATTTGACATTCTCTGGAGCCAGATTTCCTTTTCCCTTAAGGTTTCCTTATTCGAGAAAAAGAAGCCAAATCAATAAACGGCAAGAATACTTCAGTGTGACTGTCTGTTTCCGTGTTTGCTAGTGTGTTTGAGCTGATGTAGTAGTACGTCACTGACTGAAATGATTCTTCAAAGACATAATCAGACACCTAATTCCTTATCTTTTCTGAATGCTTTCAGGCTCCCAGCGAGGATTACTAGGCGAAACGAAAAAGTGCACCTACAAAAGAGCCTTGCTCGAAATGGGGCAATGTGGATTGGAGTGTCCCTGTTCCTTGTGAACTGCAGAAAAGAAGCAACCACGAGGACGAAGGAACAGCTAGCAGACGGGGGAGGCGGTGGAGGAGTGGTGGCTTTGGTGTTTGAAGAAAAGGTAGTATGGGTGGGGGGGCATTCGGAATGGCGAATGGAAATGAGACTAGTGAAGGGCCTTCAGGGCCCATGGCAGCACTGGTGGCTACTGCAGGAGGTATGGTTGCAGAGAGTTCTTCCTCAGCTGTCTCTACCTATATTAAACTGGTGCTTCTGGGGCTGATCATCTGTATCAGCCTAGTTGGCAACCTGGTGGTGTCTCTGCTTGTGCTGCGGGACCGGACTCTACACAAGGCACCTTACTACTTCTTACTGGACCTGTGCCTGGCAGACACCATTCGCTCAGCAATCTGCTTCCCCTTTGTCCTGGTGTCTATAAAGAATGGTTCAGCATGGACCTACAGTGTGCTGAGCTGCAAAGTGGTAGCTTTTATGGCAGTGCTCTTCTGCTTTCATGCAGCTTTCATGCTTTTCTGTATCAGCGTAACACGCTACATGGCCATTGCACACCACCGCTTTTACTCAAAGCGCATGACATTCTGGACATGTGTGGCAGTGGTGTGCATGGTGTGGACACTGTCTGTGGCGATGGCTTTCCCTCCTGTTTTTGATGTGGGAACCTACAAATTCATTCGTGAGGAGGACCAGTGCATTTTTGAACATCGCTACTTCAAGGCTAATGATACACTTGGCTTCATGCTAATGCTGGCTGTGCTAATTCTAGCCACACATGTTGTCTACATGAAGTTACTCCTCTTTGAGTATAAGCATCGCAAGATGAAGCCAGTCCAGATGGTGCCAGCTATCAGTCAGAACTGGACCTTCCATGGGCCAGGGGCTACAGGCCAAGCAGCAGCCAACTGGATTGCAGGCTTTGGTAGGGGCCCAATGCCGCCCACTCTGCTGGGAATCCGGCAGAACTTGCACAACCAGAACCGACGCCTGTTGGCTATGGAGGAGTTCAAAGCGGAGAAGCAGCTTGGCAGGATGTTCTACGTGATCACACTGCTGTTCCTGGTGCTCTGGTCTCCCTACATAGTGGCTTGCTATTGGAGGGTGTTCGTCAAGGCTTGCACAATACCACACCGGTACCTCTCCACCACTGTGTGGATGAGTTTTGCCCAAGCTGGAGTCAACCCTATTGTCTGTTTCTTCCTTAACAAAGACTTGAAGAAAGGGCTCCTTTCCCACCTACCAGCCTGCTGTAGGACTAAACCTCATCTGCCGCGAGAGCCTTATTGTGTCATGTAACCAGAGATGATGACCTGAAGATGAAGAAAAACGAGCGAGCAACCAACAGATGTATATTGTGTTTGCTTGAGTTATTGTGGCATTTGATGCAATGCAAGCTACTTTTAAGCAGTGGGTGTAAACTAGCAAGTTTAGTGGTAAAAACACTGGAATGGTAAGCATGTACTTTCATCTGCCAACCCATTTATAGCAAAACATGCAAGTAATAATGCAGTCACTGTGGAAACCAAGCCAGAAAAATAGCCACCAACAAACTACATAAGCTGCTTCTCGAAGAATCTGGAAATGGCCCGTTAGAAAAGTACTGAAAATAAAGGATGTTCCAGTTGTTTAGGAGACAAAAAAATCCTTAAGGATAAATAGGCAACTTTTAGTCTAAATTTAAATTTCATTAACCTCAACATGCTGGATTAGTTTGCAAAGCCAGATAATGTTATTTGTACAGCAACAGTGGAACGACTATAGGAAGAGAGCAAGCAAGGGAGAGATGCAAGAATCACCCTCAAGCAGATTCAAACCAGCAACTTTTCTGTTCATGGTCTCTCACCTGTTTAATGTCCAAATTTGAATACTTGACAACATAATCTAAAAACGTATAGTTCTTGGAGTCCATGAGCTTCTGACATTACACTCCATCCAAAGGTATTCCTGTTCATTCACTGTTGTTGTTTTTTAAATCCATCATCTCAAAATCAGAGGTGTGTCCAGTTTTCAAGTCAAGAGTCAGTTTTAACTGAAACGCATTCTGTCACATTCTGGCATGAAAAGAAGCATGAAATAATTCATGTGTGAATGTTGTAAATGCCTGTTTTTTGTTTATTTGTTCTTATTTACAATTGTTTACACTGTAGTTGAGTTGTATGAATCAGGTACTTACGATGTACTGACTGGTTCCTGCTGGAAGGTATAGTTGACATCATGAACACTATACTTTTTCTGTGGTGAGTTGATAAATTTACTAAAGGCCCTGTAACCGCAGCATTTAACAGTACTGACAGTTTGTAATACAGTTGATGCTCAAATGTAGGTGGAATAAAGGAACATTAAAAAATAACAACTTATCTTTTCAGAGGAAAGTAGAAGTACTCGTGCATATTTGTAAGTTGATGGTATTGACAGGATACAGTACTTGAGAACAACACTGAACTTGGGGGATAATGATATGTTTTTATTGTATAATTAAAGATGGATAGGGAGAAAATGGCTAACATTACATGTATCTTGTTAATTGTTATTGTGTAATTATCAGAGTAATTAACATACCATAGAAAGGCATGTTCTTAAGTACACAGCTTAATTGTTCTCTATGCTGACATACCTTCAGTGTAATGCTGCAGTGTTAATCCAACATGCCTACGTGAATAAATGTTCTGTGGTAAGTAGTAGGTTTGGATCCACTGGAAAAATGTTTCTGTCACCAAATTCCATGACTGTGGGAGTTAAATTTCTGGAGATACTGAACCCTTGAAATGGCTTCACAATGGCTAACACAGAAAAAATCTACTCCTGAAAACAAATAAAACTGTCAGAATTCTGCAAGATAGTTAGAGAAATTAGCTTTGGGTGCCAAATAACAAATAAGTAGACTTTTTAAAGAGATATGTGATGGCACAGCAACATTTTTTCCTGAATTCTGTCTTAATTGACAAGTACTGACACCTGATAGTAAATCCCAGTCGTGTTGCTGTGAGAGTTCCCATCATTTTTAGATTATTCTTACACACCAAAATAATGTCTTAATGAGTAAACTAAAAGAAAGTTGTCCAAACATTTTCCCGTACGGTACACTGTAGGCTGTCATATTTAACACTAAAATGTCCAGTCCTTTTGTGCCCCATAGTCTTCTATCTTCCACTTTGCTTACAATTAAGCACCAACAAGAGTCACGTAAAAAATTGACTCATAGGCTGTATTATAAAGTGCCACTGCTGTTTTAAATGCTGTTACTGGCCCCCTAATCATTGTCATTCCCTTAAATTTCCGTTATGTGAGCTCTCTTGTCTGTGAATGGACAAAATATGGTGATTTCTGCATGAAGTGAGCTTGCCAACTTGCCAACTTGCCACAGAGTGTTCATGGTGTATAAGTGAGCAAATAAGGGAGTGATTTTGCACACATCTGAGTAATTTCAGTCCAACAGAAACTGAAAACTGTTAAAAATCAGAGAAACAGGAGCTGCACTAGGCTGAAGGAGCGAACCATGTTGATGGAATAATAAACCAAAGTAAAACAGGTGCTGCAAAGTAAATGTCAGCATGTGAAGAAAGGATGTGGTATCACAACAGACAGGGGAAAGTCTCTGCAGGATCTTTTGGTCTCCAAACACTCTTCTTGGCACATTTTCATTCTGTTTGTCAATGAGGGAAAGTAAACTTCCATCTGTGGCAGTGATGTTACCCTAAAGCATCAGCTTGTTGTTTGTCACTCATGCAACAGAAAACATACAGTAATTAATTCTTTTCAAGTTTACTGACAAAGCTTTGTTTGCTTAGGGTTTTTCTTAAGGAGAAATTATAAGTTATATCTATAAGACATTTTAATAGAAGAGAGCTGCTGAGGCAAATCTTTTCTAGAGGGACTATGTAACTGTATCTAGTGCTGAGGTATCTTGTCAAAAGATGTTTTCTTTCAAAGCCACAACTGCTCCATGTGAAAAACAGTAAATATCAAAGAAAATGTGAAGATATACAACCAAAGCACAGGCCAGGCTCTCTCCTCTGCACCAGAAAGGAGCTTTAGGCCACAACAAGAAGGGGCTGGCCACTAAACACTGTATAACTCCCCTCATCCACATCCATGTTCCATCAGGATTCTTTTGTTACTTCAGCAGCCGTAAAGGTGCTCAATACCTTGGCAATACTGCAGGAAAATGAGCTCTGCCCAGATCTGGCAGCTATCTGCTCATTTCTGACCATTTGTTTACAGTATGTTTAAATTATCACATTTAAGGTCAAAATTATGAGATGAATTCAACAGTTTGACTTACTACATCACACCCATAAAACCTAAATCAACATTATAACACAGGAGTCAGAGGACTGACTTAACTAACACCCAGACAGCCTGCAATTTTTCCTGCATCACAAGATGTCAATTTTGCAATTCCTTTCAGGAAAGATGAAATAAGAAAACTGTGAGTTGATGTTGTTTTATCATACAGTAGAGCCGAGGTAAATTTCAACTTAAATCATCATTGTGACATTGTCATTACACAAAGTACTAAAGGGACGAGGGTGCAGTGGAAGACACATCTACTGCTTTGTTTTTGCACAAATCTAGGTAAATTGATTAAACTGTGCTTCTTTTTAGTTTCTCTCTTAAAATGAACTGTAATGTGGAGTTCAGGTGGAAGGAGAAGGCAGGGCACAGAGATTGTAATTTGCCAGTGAATGTCTGAAAACATGACTCAGTTCCCAAGACTGAGGGCAAATAGTGTGTGTGGGGTTTGAGCTGCCCCTTTGTCTCTGCCATGGCATATGTGGCATACCAAACAACAGCATGCCACAGAGAATGGCTAATCTTGATTTTGTTTTCAGAATTATGGCCTTACTCCATACAAACGTAAAACCAATGCAACAAAGAGAAGACACGTGTTTCTTCTTTATGCGCTTTCATTCAAAAGGAAACAGAACACTGTGGAACTAGTGATGTTTGGAAGACCGTTAGCTTTTTCCATCAAAAGCTAGTGAAACCGTGTGAGCAAATGAAGGGGAGAAGGGAGCGCATTCAAAACAGAAGTGACTTTTCTGTTGTGACTGATTATGTGAATGAACACCGCTCTGGACTTTTGTGGAACTGTTTCTCAGTTGATTTTCTCTGAGATATCAACCTGAGGGATGAAGGTAAATGACTGCACTTTCCATTTCCATCCTTGAGACGAAGCTAGAGAAAAATGTGGATTATGGCTAATGCTGGAGAGGCCTGAACGTGCTTTTTTAGTTGCCTCAGGCAAATTATCTTTTGTAAATTTACTGTGACCTCTGTACTATTTAGTGTGTATTATATTGACAGCAATCTATCTTTGAAATGCAATGGAAAAGCTCCTGATCATATTTTTATTGTGTATGCGTGCGCGTGCGCGTGTGTGTGTGTGTGTGTGTGTGTGTGTGTGTGTGTGTGTGTGTGTGTGTGTATGCATACGTGTGCAAGTGTGTTTGTATTAGCAGGTGTGAACAGGTGTGTGTGTAAACTGATGGTCACATTGAGAAAACAGACAAGTGGGAGGTAAAATACTGATCCAAGATATAATTCGTGAAAATGTTTTCCTCGGTATTTCTCATGTTGATCATTTTCCTGAGGTGAATGTGATTTCAAACCAATGAAGTTTACGCTACGCCCCTTTTTTAAACATTTAATAGATTATTATTAATTGGAATGGATTTGTTTTGTACATACTGAAGGAAAATGGAGGCAAAACTATTTCAGATAAAGCATCACAGGCCAAATGTGGTTACTTACAGTCACCTCTTACTGAATGTTTATTATTAACACATAAAAAATAAAGGATGCCAAACTATAATTTTCATGATGATAGATAATCAAGAATTGCATATGCAAACACCTGCCAGTTTCACATTAAAATCAAATGGTTCTTCTCTTTAATAGTAGAGTAAGTGATTCTAATGTATACAGTTTTTCTATTCTGTTCAGCAAATTTCTCCTCATAGTCTGCTGGTGTATGTTCGGGGGCGGCTGTGGCTCAGAGCGGGTCATCCAATGGTTGAAGGGTCAGCGGTTCGATTCCCGCTCTGTCCTAGTCATGTGCTGTTGTGATCCTTGGGCAAGACACTTTACCCACCTTGCCTCCAGTGCAGCTAATCACACTGGAGTATGAATGTTGGTGGTGGTCGGAGGCCGGAGGCGTGGATTGTCAGCCACGCTTCTGTCAGTCTGCCCCAAGGCAGCTGTGGCTACAAATGTAGTTTGCCACCACCAGAGTGAGAATGTGTGAGTGAATGAATAATGGACTCATTGTGAAGCGCTTTGAGTGCCTTGAAAAGGGCTATATAAATCTAATCCATTATTATTATTCTTATGTTCTATAAAAATATCCAGGCTCTGTAAAAGGAAAACAAAGTGGTTGAAGCCGATCGATGTGACGCTATTCTAGTGTGTCCTGTGCATACACAAAGGGGGGGAATGCAGTGTTACCAAGAGTGATCCTAAACCTGACCCATGCTAGCTATCTAAATATGCTCACTATCTAAATATCAACACTCTTTTTCCAGAATCACAGGCCTTAAAAATGTAAATCCTTCTGCTTGGGCCAGTAATAATAACAATGCGCTGTCCCATGTAATTACATAGATCTTGGAAAGCCTAGAGTATCAGGATACATGAATCGTCAGATGATCAGACAGGTTTTGCAAAAATTGCGTGGAGGGAAAATGCAAAGTTGAACCACACAATGATGACCGTTTATAGACCCTCCTGTTTCAGCTTTGACCCAATTTACTTAAGTAATGTGCAAAAAGTTTTTTCCACATCAGCGAAGGATTATTGCTGATGTTTGTGGTAGACTCACATGTACATTTGATCTTCAAATAAGTGGTTGTGGTTAACCTGGATAAGGTGTATATTTCTAACCTGACTGATCTTCTCACTGTTTGTGTTTTGTTGTAATAATGTTGCCATTCTTAGAAACTAAGAAGTAGTCCATAGAAATTAAATTTCTATTTACTTAGTAAGTAGGGAGCAATAAATTGGAATTACCCTGAAAGGCTTGTCTCAAATACTGGCTCTATAATGGCCTGGGCACATCAGAAATTTGCAGAGCATGAATCTTTTCTGCTGTATTAAAGCAGCATTAGGAACTTAGTGTCAAGCTAGTTTAAGAAGAGAAAAAATCAGCACTATTACGAGTTGCAATCTGCAAGTTGAGTGTGGTCCTGTTATGCACAAACTGAGCACACCAAGGCCATGTGCCTGCTTTTAATACAAGATCTAGATTGGGACCTGTGTTGCATGCATTTTTGTGACTGCTTGTAGGTTTCTATTTGCGATTTCACCACGGACCTAAAGGAGGTCAAAGTCTTCAAAAATCTCCATCAACATGCCTGGGATGACTCAATCGCCAGGTCAAAGATTATCATCCATGATGAGAGGTGGATCCACTGCTACGACCCACAGAACAAACGGCAGTTTTTAGTAGAAGGGCTCACAGTCTGCATAACTGGTCAGGTCAGGAATACGCCAAAAGCATGCTTATCATTTTTCTTGACATTCAAGGGGTTATGCACTGTGTATTCGTCACTCAGGGTCAAGCAGTCAACACTGAGTTCTACTGTCACATCCTGAGGCATCAGAGTGAGAACATTTGGTGCCAAGGATCTGAAGTGTGATGTGATGGCACGGCAGGGGAGCACTGTCAACAACCACAACAAAACCAGCCTGTCACTTTGCTGACTCATACACTAAATTTTAATTGACACATATTTATTCATTAAGAAATCATCGACTTAAACGTAAAATGATTAAATTAACTTTCCAAGGTTTTTCTCCTGATGTTTGTGTGTACAGACAGCAAAATTTAGAAGTTTAATTACTGTAAGTATTGATAAATATATTATGATATACTGATAATCTGATGCCTAACTTGACTTAATAGCTGTTTTTATTATCAGAACTGTTTCAAATAATGCAACATACTTGCCATTCAATTTATATCTTGTAAGACAACAATAAATAACTTGGAACAAAGTCCAACCTGATCATATGAATGACGAATGTGTATTAATAGTGCACCTCTAATTAGGTCTGTGCTGGTTCACCCAGCTATTAATATTGCATGTCCTGTAGGCCAGTGGTTCCCAACCTGTTTGGCTTGGAGCCCCCCCTATAAGCTGCACCCCAGCCCCAGCGCATCACAGCCTCAGAGCAGACAAAGCTTCGTGCCCCTCCTCAGATCTCTGGCGCACCCCCTGGGGGGGTGCGGACCCCAGGTTGGGAACCACTGCTGGAGGCTATAATGCAAAAAAAGAGTTTGTAGCAAAAATTAACAAATGTTTATTTTCTGCATTAATGCATGCAATTTTTTTGTGTAAATTTCTCTGAACATTTGTGCACTGAGTCTAACAGTTAAACCTTGGAAATGAATACACCTGCAGCAGGACTTGGGCATTGACAGCGCAACATTTTGTTCATTTAGGTAGTACACAGCGCAGAGCAAATAGGTATGACAAAGCACCTGCTTCCTAATCTCTTTCTGCCTCTTTACCACTATCCTCATCATCATCTTCAGACTGCCTAATTTAATCTGTTATACCTTAGCAGACTTTGTGGCCTCAGCCAGGAAAGCCTTTTTCTTTGTTCGACACCTTTTCTGCACCACTGGTCACAGTTTTTTTCATACTATACATGTTTTGGTTACAAGTAATAGATACATTTAACAAGTGTTAGATGCTGACTGCCAGAGGTATTTTCTGTTGTGATAGGGACTGCTACCCGATACCTTCAATGTCTGTATGGAGGCATATAGGCTACTAATGCTTGGGTTAGGAAAAAATACTGAAAGAAATACTTTCATCATAGGTTCCGTTTACCATGAATAATGATATGCAGCTAGACAAGCTGATATGAAGCTCCAAAAATCTTGACTGTTTTTTGTTTTTTCAAAATTGTGGACAGGATAAGTGAAATGTGTGCATAATTTGTTTTTAAACTTTGATAACAGGATAGATTAGAATTATTTTTATTGTCATTGTATATTGTGAAATGAAATTATTCCATAATCATGTCAGCAGATTATAAATAAATACAAAGTAGTAATTAAGTTGCTAGTAGGCGCATAGGTCCAGACAGTGTGATAATGATGACTATCCAGCGTGTATTTAAACTCAACTCCAATATTTTGCAGTTATCAACAGCAAAACAATAAAACTGCTGTTTGATTGGAGGAATATCAGCCACATCAGTATCATGCTCAATAAGATTTGTACGCATTGGTGTATCTGAAAAACAGCTTCTCCTGGCCCTGAGTGCCTACTAGTAACTTAACTACTACCTTGTATTTATTTATAACCCAATGATAGGATCATTGATTCTATTCTATTCTTTTACACTATATATTTACAGAAGCTCCAACCTTTGGACATCTGTAGGCCACAATTTAGCCATAGTCACAGCGCTACCTATTGGTAACAAGAAGTCAACTTTATGTGACAAACATCATCTGATCTTCCCCAAAATGTATTTGTGATCTACACGTGATATAAAGCAACATGGCAAATAATTAGCTGGTGTCCTTAAATGTTATTTAGTGGACACAGGAAGTGACAACTGATTTCTTTGCACAATATCCACTAAGAGTCCAGACTTGAAGACACCCTTATGGCCACAGTAAAACCTATCAGCTACGGGGCACCCTGACATGTTGAAGGCATGAGGCTCCATCATGACTGCTTGCAGCTTTAACTTAACTTTGACATCAGATGTAACATTTGAATTTGTTGTAGGAACCTGTGTTTTATAGTAAGCATGTGACTGCATCAAGTGCAATGTATACAGAAGGAGACTGTGCCACTGTAACATTATTGTAAATTCTTCAAACTTCCCCATCTCTTTCACTTGAGTTGCAATGGGAAGGGATCTTGTTGTGGCTAGTGTAAAGAGAAGAAACATTTGATACCGTAAACTCCTCACATACTGGCTTGAATACTGTAATATAAAAGGATCTACCCTTAAGACTTAATTGTTGTAATCGTTAAATGTAATCATGCCACAGCACACGATTCATTTAGAAAACATGTGATATAAACCGTTCCTGAACACACTGTGGTTTCACTTGAACCAGACACTAGCCATCTGGCTAATATGGCTTGTTCACCTTTTTACTGACATCAGCCACCTGTGTCTCTTCCGTTGGAACTCAGGATGTCCTAATCCTCCACCAACCCAGCAAATCTAGAGCAATCCCTGCCTCGCGAGGTGAGGCCTACACTCTGTACACTCTGCTGGTTAGTCACATCACTTAGAGAATTCTCATTTTAAAACATTTAGATGGTTGGCTTTTACTGACACACTGAGCACCACTCTGGCCCAAATACTCCTCCAAGCAGCCTACAGAGTAGCACTGACAGGACATTTGTCAGCAGGCTGATTGACAGTATTAGGCTACATGTAATGACCCTCTCCTTCTTTCACACTAATCTACCTTATTTATAGTCTGCTCCAAACATCAAAAACCTCTCTGATATTTGCAGATAGTTCCTCTAAATGATTGTACAAGATTTCTTGCAACACTATACTAAACCTTATTGCTTTCACTAAAGAAAATTCTTTAGTGACCTTTTTAATTCTATAGCCCGTATATCCCTTCATCATTAACAGGCTGCACAAGCCAAACAAACATCATACACAGACACACAATGAATGAGCCTAAAGCAGAAACAAAGAACGATCCTTAGCCACAAAAAGTACAAGGAGTCCTACAGCAGATGGCCAGGCCCCCACTGAACTCACACCTCTTGGAGTCAGTGCAGGATTACACTGTAGGATTAAAAGACTTGTGTAAGTTCTCAAAGATACTAGAACAACCTACCTGCCAAGTACCTTTAATTGTGTTCAAGTGTATCACTAAGAACAGCGGTTGCTTTAGAGGATGGCCCGCAAAATATATTAAACAAGAAAAGCACTCAGAGAGTGCAGTACTCCGCCATGGCTGTTCATTCCCCCATATGGCATTGTCAGAAATGCAGCGTATTTTTTTTTTGTATAAATGCAGCATTTCTTTTGTTAGTTATTGATGATCAGAAATCACAGCAACATAGAATGTGGCCATTTAATATAGATGTACTCACAAACAAAATTACCTTGCGCTGTGTTATGCATGTATATGTTATGTATGGATACCGAATCACGTGACCTAAATATGTAGTGGACGGCAGGAACTGATGGGACTCAGAAACACCCCCACAATTTAATCAATTGTTCCTTGTATCGTTTCCGATAAGACTACAGCGGTGGATTCGTAATAGGATCGCAATCATGTGATCGTCAGCTGGTAGTGTTCACTTGTCATAGTTACAGTGATGGCACCCGCTATCTCGCAATGGGAAATCCTTAACAAATCCGTGGATGCAGACTATAAGCCGCATCACTGCCAAAATCTAAACAGTTGGTCCTTGTATAATTTCTGACCTTCCCTGAAAATTTCATCTGAATCCGCTTTTGAGTAATGTTATGCACCGGCAGACAGATTCACGTACGCCGATCGTCACATAACTCCACTGGGCTTCTTGGCGGAGTAATAAGATAATCCAATTTAAATGGCATAGATCTAAAAAAAACTGATGGTACCTGGCAACTTTGAGGGGTTTCACAGTCGAGTGGCTATATTGCAGGCATGCAGTGTGCTTCAGGCCTGGACCCTCATCAAATGGTACACAAAATGAGCAACATATCACTCCCTTCACTTCGTGACATTATAGAACAACCTCTAATTATACATCATGCTGCTGTGTATCATATGTAGAACACACCATATTAATTTCATTTGGCACTGGCACTATGACTTAATCATGTGGATGTGTTTATGCCTGGACTTATAGATTTTCTGATCCACTTGATGTGGATCTGATTAACTTGGTAGGCAAAGATTGTAAAGGTGCAAAAACGGTAATTGCTTTAGCCATTCAGTGGTGCTCTAACTCAGTCGGGAGCGGTAGATGTGTTTAGGCTGTAACTCTTATCACCAATTAAAAATTTGGGACAAATTGTACAATGAACATTTCAGTTGTAACAACTTCAGTTTTCACTGCTAAATATTGAAATTCCCTTTGCCAAAACGGCATGGCATTTTGTGTCACAAAGGTCTTTAAATGACAGCTACAGTAGGTCAAAAGCACCATCTAGTGGTGAACTGTGTTCAGTAGTGTGGAACTAAAAAAAAAAAAAGAGAGAAATATAAAAAGAAAACCTAAAAAACACACTCACCTTAACCAACACATGTAACAAATGTGTGCAGTTTTTAATACAAATCAGCCAGGGCAACGAGATGACATGATAGAGAGGGTGCAGGTGGAGTCAGCACCAGTCTACAGGGTCATGGACTATCTGACCTACAGGCCACAGTGTATGTGTCTACAGAGCTGTGTCACTGAAAGAGTTCTGAGCAGTACGAGCCCCTCAAGGAACTGCCTTATCTCCTTTACTGTTTACCATTAACACAACAGAATTCTAATATAACTTAGAAAACTGTGGAATTTAGAAATTCTCTGAAGATCTGACAGTTTTTGGTATTGAAGGAGGAAGTGAATTTTCTTCACAGGAGCATTACTGGGGATTTTGTGGTACTACAAGATTCTAGTCCAGTTTCAGTTGCCATTCAGGGTAAAGAGGTGGGACTTGTCTCCATTTACAGATATGCTAGAGTACAGCTAGACACTGAGCTGGACTGTACAAAAAGGGGAGAGCTGGCTGTATTTTGTAAGAAAATTGAGATCTACTGTACACCAGACCTTGCTGGGTGCAGTGGTCTGTTCTTGGTTTGCCCCCAGGAGGTCCCATGTCCATATCCTGAGAAATCAGCGCCATTTTGGCAGCCCGAAGGGGACCTACACAACCTTTGGCAGGTAGTTTTAATGTGGCTGCTCAGCGTATGTGAACAGAAGAATTTAAAATGTCATTCTTGAATATACAGGGTGCCAATGATGAGACGTTTGGAAGAAATAAAATCTCTCTGGCTGGTTCCTCTCAGTCTTCTCATTGCGGTATTCTGGATCAACAGGAGTTTTTTCAGAATTGTTATGATATCCTGACACTAAATTGCAACACAGTTACAATAGTCCAGCCTAAAATTACCAAAAGTGTTAACTAGTTTTATAGCATCGCTCATTTGTAATACTTTGTCTCCCTCATGTATGTTAATAGTGTGGACAAAATAATGGACCATTTTTAAATTTAATGTTATCCAGTACATATGACGTCTATAATCTCTGTAGGCACAACACCCAGCTCTTCACTAAACACCTTTGAACTTGACAGACTGCAAAAAATAAATAATAGTTTTAAAAAATAAATTCCATTATGTCTGCACTGCCTGTAGGCACCACAGTCCTATTATCACTCTTGAACTTGTTTTATGGCACTTATCCAGCTTATTTTCTCCTGACTAGATCTATGCTTGTGTTGTCTCAGATGTACATCACTTTGGATAAAAGCGTCTGCTAAATGAAATTGTACAATTGTAGAATAAACATGAAGTAGAATTATCACCTTTTTTGACAGTGTCAGCACAAAGTTGAAATGTTGAAGCTTTGGGAAGGTAGAGTTTGTGGGAGAACTGCACACATTTCACAGGTGTAGATAATAAAATGGCTGGTGAATGCATATTTACAAATATTCACTCATTCATTCATTTTCTTCCACTTCTAAGATAAGATAAAGTTTACTGATCCTTCACTGAGGAAATATACGTTACAGCAGCTGGATACAGATGACGCATAGAAGCATGACAATTACAAAAGTGCATTAAGGCTAAAAATAAAGATCTAATCAAGTTCCCATGAAGGCAATGTATAAGACATGATGAATATACACACGGAAATGTACGGGTATGGCACTAAGTATAGTGTACCCACATTTCTGCAGTCAAAAATGTTGAGAGACAAGACCAGTGTTAATATGATGTTACTGCACATGAAGAGCTATAAGGGAACAGTGTTATATTTTGGTGTTGATCTAGAAGAGCTGTAAAGAGACAACACAGTTTTACATATTGTTGTTGGGTGTATGGGAGCAAACTTTGATTGTTTACAAAAAGCTGTAGAAAGACAATGTTAAGAGATGGTGTGGCAGCAGAAGAGCTATAAGGAGGAGAGACACTGTTAGGTGATACTGTTGCAGCGTGGAAGAGCTGTGGAGAGAAAAAAAACAGCTCGTTCATCTTTTGACCAAGTGATGTTGTTGACCTGGGGCTGCACAGTGGTGTAGTGGTTAGCACTTTCGCCTTGCAGCGAGAAGATCCCTGGTTCGCGTCCCGGCTTTCCTGGGATCTTTCTGCATGGAGTTTGCATGTTCTCCCTGTGCATGCGTGGGTTCTCTCCGGGTACTCCAGCTTCCTCCCACAGTCCAAAAATATGCTGAGGTTAATTGATTATTCTAAATTGCCCGTAGGTGTGAATGTGTGAGTGCTTGTTTGTCTGTATATGTGGCCCTGCGACAGACTGGCGACCTGTCTAGGGTGTCCCCTGCCTTCGCCCGAGTCAGCTGGGATAGGCTCCAGCCCCCCCCCCCCCCCCCCCCCCCCCCCCCCCCCCCCCGCGACCCTAGTGAGGATTAAGCGGTGTATAGATAATGGATGGATGGATGTTGTTGACCCAAAAGAGCTACAGGATTATAAAAAAAAATAAAAAAATAAAAAAAAAAAAGTGAAAAAGGTCCTGTACTGGGATCCCAAGGCATTCCCAGTCCAGATGAGGTATATAATCCCTTCAATGAGTTCTAGGTCGACCCCGGGGTCTGTCTGGAAAACCTCCAATGAAAGTCGCTCAGGAGGCATCTTGATCAGATGCCTGGACCATCTCAACTGGCTCCTTTTGTCGCAAAGGAAGAGTGACTCTCCTCAAGCTTCCTTCAGATGTATGAACTCTCCAAATGCTCACTAGCAATCTCACTCCCAGCGCTCTTGTGGTATCTGTTGTTCCAGGTGGCCTTCCAAGTTAGGGGTTGGGAATGTTAAAAATTCCTAAGTTAAACACCAGATTTCTTAAAATGAGTTTAATGCTTTATTGCTATTGCTTGTCCAGACAAAGAGGCACCGGTAACCATACATCCCATCACCTGCTGGGTTTATGTGAAGAACCCACCTATTTAGCTAGGTGAAACAGTTGCTCTGCAGACTGATTCTATCTGGCCTTGAATGCTCTCACAAGCGTGCCATGGTGTCCGTGATGCTGTCTTTGTTTTAATAAACATCTTATATAGAAACAAGACGGTGTCGGCGGAGAATTTCTTCACCATCTTCACATCATCGCTACACAAGAAGATACAACACTCTCTCCAGGATTCGGCCCTGGTCTCCCTTTCGTGGGTGAAGTCTGTAAGCTATGTGTGGGCCAAGCCATGCTGAATCATTCTTTGCCTGGCCCCTCCTGTTGCACCAGTTGACCTTGGGAAACCCTACCAGGGGCTACTGCCCCGACAACATATCTCCTAGGATCCCAGGGACACACAAACCCCTCCACTGGGTATTTACAAATGTTATCTTTTCTATTCATATATTACAAGTTACACATTACATATAGCATTTATGTATCATATTTATATATTCACATTTTTCAATAGTTTTAATAGTATAATTAGTAGGTAGTATCTTTGGCATTTTGTGTTCAGATGTGTCCTGTAACTATTTTAACAGGATGATCTTGTAGAACAAAAATTGTGAACTTTAAAACCATTTATTTATATGGTATTTGTTCTCCAGCTACAACAAAGTCACACTGGTAAAAACAGTCGTCTCTGGTAGTGCATGGCAGTGCAGACAGTATTAGACCTACGGAATTCTGAGATCTTTAAGAGTCTTATATAAGTTTCATGGGAATCATTTCCTGGTTAGAGTGAAGAAATGTTTTTGTTCTCATAAAGATGAACTAACCCTTTGATCCATATAGAGATTATCTAATATAACACTAATAAAGTATGCAGCATAAAAAATAATCAGAAAGTTGACCTTTCGAATGGCCTAAATTTCCTCCCCCTTTATTGCCATTGAAAAAGATAAAAAAGGACAGAGCACATATGTAGTATGCATACACAAAACACACAAAATGACTGAGCAGCAGAGTTGGCTAAGGTGAGGATCATTCGCTCCCTGCAGTATGTCTGCAGGTTTAAGTTCATCTTATAAGTCACATCCTGGGAAGATGCACATTACATGCAACATGTTGAAAACTAGTCATAAGTCACACTGTGCTTTAGAGAAAGTCCTTTTCACATTATCTGAAGAACCTTTTCTGATGGCACACTGTGGTGGAGTTGGTAAGGATTACTGGAGATAATGTGGACATGTGAAAATAGAGAATACAACAATCACACCTTCTATTCAAACATCTATCATTTTACCTGATCGATTAGGGATAAACCAAGACACCTAACACCAGCAGAGACTATGATATTCCGCTCCATTACACATTTCATCTCATCAAGACTACAAATATGTACAAAAGAAACAGAGTTCATGAGAAAAGATAAGAAGGGCAGTGGGATGCAAGCAGAACAGAACAGTCAAAGACACTTTGACTTGCCACACTGCATAAAAAAAGATCTTTTGAAGCATACAGGTGATCGAAACCTCCATGCACTAAACAGAACACCTGGAACATAATGAAAACTGAACTGACACTGAAGGTAACAAGTAACAAAATGCACTATAATTTACATATTAAACTACAAAATGTTAAATCTCTCAGAAAAACAACAAAAAAATCCTTTTTAATGTTGGACAGTTAAGCCCTGCGCAGAGAGGATGAATGTGTCTGCCAAAAGGACAAATGAGTCCGGACAGCAGGAACATGACAGAGGATAACACCAAATGGGGCCTATAAACTGCAATACCAAAATAAAAGCTTGTCAGATTTGTTTGAGCAAAACTAAACTACTGCACTTTCACTATGGTTGCTTTTCAGCTTAGTAGATTGTGGTGACTATTGTTGAGAGCCTTTCATGACAAAATACAAAGGAGAACCATTTAAGAATGACAAACTTTCCTCTGAGCTCAGTGCAAAATTTCAAGACAACAATGTCACAGTAAAGTGTATAATCAAAACTGTGGCCATTTAAAATCTAATTCCAGTTCATGACAAGTTATTTAGAATTTTTGTTCTTTTGGCCATCCTTTTGACAGAATAGTACGAGATGCTACAAAATAAATGAATAAACTGTTGCAAACTATTAGGTCTACAAAGGGAGCTCAAAATATAGTTAGCAGACTGGCTAACTTAGGTTTGTTTCCTGACAATCTGACTGCTTGTGTTTCTTTATTTGCTCTTCAAAGTACTGTGACTGGTAGAATTGAAAATTAAGACCCAAGCTATAATAAACCAGAATGTCTGACATGTACTTGTACATTTTAGAGCGCTCTTGTACTTGATGAAATGCACCCTGTGAGGATGGCTAAATATACATGTTAAATCACTAATTTATTTTTGTATTGCCTGCAATTTTAAGTGGGACGGAGAAAATGTCTAAAGTCACTGCAATCAAGTATTCATATAATGAGATGCAGTTTTTAGTTCTCTCTCAAAAAAAATTTTAAATTACAAAAAAAAAAAACACATTGGTTTCAATCTAGGAAGAGTCATGTTCACATTAAAAATGTAGATGGTGAGTCTCCACTTTCATAAACACAAAAATATATATATATATAAAATCTGTACAATTCTCCCACATCTTTACAAAGACAAGTCTTGTGTTCTCAGAGACCCGTGTCAAAACAGATATTTTCGACACAAGTCTGATCCACAACGACACTCCACTCGAATCCTCTTCTTGGGAGAGCTGGGGAGCCCCGCAAGACTGAAACTAGAGTCCATTTTTGTACTTTCTGTGTCAACTGGATCAACTGGAAACAAACAGAAGTCAGGCTGGTAAGTTTTCAAGTAAAAAGCAAGCTCTTATCTATAACTTTGAATACACATTACCCCTTATTTAGATGACTAAATTAATAGATTTTCTCTGAAAAAAGCAAACATCCCCTGTTAAAATGAACCGCCATCAGCTGTAATAAAGCGACTGTACTTCATTAACACACTGAAGTACGTCAATTTAATATCAGTTTATTGTATAAAGCACACTCAAAATTCTGTAACTATCACGACTGCACATGAAAATAAAAGAAAAATATCATTTCACTGTCACGAAAAATTACAAAAAATGAAAAAGTCACAACACAATTGATTAAATGATGATCTTTGACACAGAACAGACACACAACAGGCACATAAACCAGAAAACAGTCAAGATGAATTTTGGCCCATCATGAAGTCAGCTGAATGAAGTTACATGTAAATACAGTCAAATTCCTAGCATGTCTGTTGTCTTTCATCACTGTGCTTGGTGGTGGTCAGACTACATTGTGGTTTTTAAATCATGTGAAGAGCAGTGGCTAGAAAGTGACCACTAGTTAACACATATTGTTAATGTGTTATGTTTCAGTCACAGGAAAAGGAAAGTATGCAAATAAGAACAACTTTATTGGGAATCCAGCTGTCTTAAAATAAAGCATATGTGAGCACAGGTATTGGGAGAGAAGCAAACATTATATAGGTGTAAAACACAGAAATTAATAGGGCCCGACTGATTTATCGGCCGGCCAATTAAATCGGTCGATTATAGCCCTTTTCATGAGTGATGCGCGCTCCGTTGTATCAGTGATGCTTTTCATTTACCTTGCATTGCTAAAGTTAGCATAGCGTAACTGCAGAAATAATGTAAGTGTACAAGATTTACATTATTAGAGAGTACATTGAGGCGCATTTAAGGAGGAGCGATGTGAACCGTCTGTCTTCAGCAACCGTCATGATGTCATGTCACTCTTAGTTTAACTTTGTTAGAAAGTACCACAACATGACACAGGCTGTAACAGCAACTCACTGTGTGTGTTGTTATGGAGCAACATTAATGTCGGACTATTTGTGACCATTATATATTGAAAATGCAACTCTGTCAAAGATGACATGTTTTGACATCTGAGAAAAAATCTCTGGTTTTTATTTTGGTTCATATGAGTCCTGACTTCACGGCAAAGAAAATAATGGAGTAGAGAAACTGATTTAATGTTAAAGTGCATCAGTGGGCTGCAGAAATAATGTTTTGCCAATAACTTCACTCATTATGCAGCTTATATTCAGCATATATAGATAACCTACCTCTAATTTATAGCAACAAGAAGTACACGACAAGATGTATTTCACAACTCAGTTATAGATTGACTCTTTTTTAAAGTTATATAATGCTTTGTTGCACGTTTTTGTACTTGAAAATTCCTCTCTGTTGTAAAGTTAAACAAATGCTAAAGGACAAAGTATTGTAAAACAGTAAAATGTTCAGCCTGTAATTCATATCTTTGTTGTTGTAAGCATTAAGGGACCAAAAATGAAGTTATTTTATTCATTATATATATTTAAATTAATCGATCGATTAATCAGTTGTCAGAATTTTTTTCTGCCAAATATTGGAATCGGCCTCAAAACGTCCATATCGGTCAGGCCCTAGAAATCAAATACTGAGCTGTTACTCAAAAACTCACTATTCCGTTAAAAAAGGCACTTACACAGTCAGAGCTACAAAAAAAGTTGGGCAGCACAAAAAAGACAACTAGCAGTGTATTATTTTTGCTTCATACTTAAGAAGCTCTGTTTGATCACACTGGCACAAATTTGTCTCAATATGATTACTCCTTAAAGCTATAAAGACCAGATTTTTTTTTTTTTTTTTTTTTAAAACTAAAGTCTGCTGAATCAATATACTTACTTTGCATCTTGTAGTCAAAAGTGAGCTCTTCTCCTGCTCGAATAGCCCGTGTTGAAAATAAAGCAATTCTTGGAAGCCTCTCATCAATGTTGTCGATGAAAACATTGAACACCTGGAGGTTGGGATTACACTGAAAAAAGGACAACAGGCGTATCAGGAGCTGTTTATCCACACTCAAAGAATACTCATGGATCATTTCAAAAAAACAATGTAATGCATGTGAAATAGCTTGAATATTTTCTCCAATTTGATTATTTCTCATATACATACTCAAATAAAGATGATGGTAAGTTCTGGTATGGACTTGCAACTGACATGTAAGTAAATATTGACTGCGTCTCATTGTAAACATCATTGTTATCACACGTAACACTGCAAAAGAAAAAAACCCCAGTTTGAAGCTTTGAGATGCACACCGCTAAATCGAGCCAAAGTATGTGTTTTGGCCAACAAAGTGGACCTTTCAACTGAGATGCTTGTGGTATATCCTGTGCACACGGTGAAGACACTCACACTGTGGTTGACAAAGTGAGAGATGTTTCCCTGGTGAGCTGCATCCACCGTATACACATCCTCCACATAGTCCAGGTCAAACAGGTATGTAGAGCCTTGGCGGTCGTACACATGACCCCTCCTCTCTGCCTCATCTGTTGTGATGATCTGAAGAAAACAAGGAAGAAATGCCTCAGTGTATTTTATCATTTATTAATAAAAACAAAATAATGATGATGAATTAGAAAAATAAATAAATTACCACTTATTTACTTGAAATATTTACATATTTACACAAAAGGTCAACCACTGACAATTGCATAAAAGCTCAAAGAATGTCACCAATTAATGACGTGAACAACAAACACATCACTAACACAGCACAAAGGATAGCGAGGACATAAAAACACTAAACCTCTACACAGTCAATAAGAAAATGCCCTGCAACAAATCCTGCAGTTCTTTAACTACATTGGTTCGGTGTTTTATGACACTGTCAGTGAGGTGTCATTTTTGTTAGTAGTGGCATTGTAATGCCAGGATTTTGCTTCCTTAAGTAAGTGAAAACTACAAGGTCTGAATGTGGAATATAAATGTATTAATATTATTATTTTATGAATATAAAGAGTATAGAGAATAGTTCAGTTCTGATGCTCCGGTTGGCCACGTGAACAAAACGTAAAGGCAGCAACTTCCTACATTTCAGCCGGCACAGATTGTTGCTGTTGTCAATTAAAATGTCACAAAGTAGTTCATATCAGCTGTCGCTAGCTAATGGGAATTCCATGACTTTAACTGATGAATGAAATTAAACCTGAGTGCTGCTGCAGGTTTTTGTCTCTCTGTAAATCAGTGGGGAAACAGGCTGTGGCAACTCTTGTGTAACTTTTCAGCCAGACTGTTTGAGGTAAAAGATGTCACTCTGTTACACAACTCAAAAAATGTACAAATGTTATTTTGTTTTTTTCTTCTAAACTGGAAATGTATAGTTCTGACTGCATAATTCATGTGTTTCTAAAGGTAGTACACAAATCCAAACAACAAAGTTTAATATGGGCTCGCCATCAACTTAACTACAGAATAGCTTAACTTTGCAAATTTTGCAAACCTGTATGAGGAAATAACAGCTAACAATCTTTCACATTCACAGTCTAAATCTGACAGCAACACAATGCTGGCACCATGATAAAAACTAATTTTTCTCTGGTGTTATATCAAGAAACTTTCCGTTCTAACGAGAAACTTTTTACTGTTTTTTTAACAAGCCATTTTCTAGGGCTGGGCGATAAATCGATTTTATCGATTAGTTCGAGTTTGTACTTAATGTCGATTTGTTTTAATGAAAATCGATTTTCTCATCAACATCCGCCACCAGCGCCTGCCTGCTGGGCTCCCGTAGTTCAGAGTGCGCGCTCCCCTCCCCCCCGCGCTTGATACACAAACAACATGGCGACGAGCGGTGCAGATCTAAAGGCGCGTGTCCACTAGATGCTATTTCCCCACACGGCAACGCACCACATCTGAAAATGGCACGGATGGCGGGCGGTCACGAGCGGACCACAACATGGTCACATGACAGCTCTGAGCAACAGCAGGCTGCTACGTGGTCACGTGACCGAGCTTTCAGCTGGACAGTGCTGCAGACAAGTCGGATAAACACAGCGGGTCGGCCGCAAACTTTACCTTTTATTTCAAAAAACACGTCCGCGAAAAGTATTTCTGAAAGCATCTGAGGCAGAAATAATCTGTGCAGCAGCTGAATCTGTCCTTGTTTTAGGTCACCGACGCCTAGTTTAGAAGTTTGAGGACAGTTTCACGATGCGTGGAATCTCGCACGCCTCACTCAATTTGCATAAAGTAGAACAGTGGTTCCCAACCTGGGGTCCGCTTTGTCTGCTCTGAGGCTGTGATGTTATAAAAAATTGATTTTTACATTCTGGATAAAGTCAGAGTAACAGACTCGCTGTGTCATCACAACTCTACTTATAAAACATTTTAAAAACACATTTATTTGGTCTTTCTCCAGGTTGGCTCTAGTACATCCAGATTCATTAGTTTGTGTGCAGTTAGAAAATTACTGACGGAAACGGTGTCTGAAAAACGCAAAACGGGTGAAGGTTCATCAATACCTAAAAACTCCGGCTATACTTCGAGAGTTACCTTGAATTTGGTTTTATTAAAGGACAAGACAGAATTATATTATTTGTAGTGAAATGCTCGCAAATGACAGCATGAAACCAGCGAATTACGGCGACGTCAGGAAGTAAAACACAGTTCGGTAAAGTCGGAAAGATATTCACAAATTCGGACTTCCGGCATCAATAACTCATTAATTATACGTTGTCTAAACATAAACGATGCCCCTTTTCCATCGTTGTAAGGTAGACAATATGCTACAAGCCCAGTTTAATCAAAAGTATCTGTCTTTCAGGCTGCAGGAATAACATTGGTGTCTATGAGCAGCTGGCTGTGCGACGAGTGAACAGGGACCGTCTGCAAATAGCAAAACCGCTGCAAACAGCGAAGAGACACAAATATTCAACAAATTTACTGCAGCCAGCAACTGACTCCTGCTGGTCATACTACAACTCTTGGTTTAATATTAATTTTTTTTTCCTCATAATTTTAAGTATTTTTTTAGTAAAAAAAAAAAATCAATAACTTAACTCTTATGCATTGTAGTGTCAACAAATTTACTGCAGCCATCAACTCTCTCCTCCTCGTCATAGTACAACTCTTGAACTCTTGGTTTGATATAAAATATTTTTTTGTAATTTTAGGGAATTTTCTATTAGTAATACAATTCAATAACTTCCCTCTTATGTTTTGTAGTGTACTTATGTGGTGGGTGGGGCGCTGGGGCTGGGGTGCAGCTTATAGGAGGGGCTCCAAGCCACACAGGTTGGGAACCACTGAAGTAGAAGTCAGTCTACTTTATGCAAATGAGCTGCAGCCCTCTCCAGGTAAACACACCGGATCGCAGCGGGAAATGCACCGCAACCGGACCAGCATGCCACATGCAGCGCATTTCCAGCTGCGATCTGGTGTGTTTACCTGGAGAGGGCTGCAGCTCATTTGCATAGAGTAGACTGGACTACGGGGTGCTGAGATTAGGTAGGGGGTAAAAAAAAAAATCGGATAAATCGTGAATCGGGATTTTTTTGTGAAAAAATCTGAGATTTTTTTTTTTTTTTTTTTTTAGGCCATATCGCCCAGCCCTACCATTTTCTAAGTCATTATAAACCAATTTTTTAGATGACTACGTACAAATTAATCAATCTTACTTATCTCGCAATAACATGTCATATTCTGCTACTACTGTAGGACCCTTTACAGTTATTTCAGATTGTTAGAAAAACATTAAAACAAGTTTTTCTCATTGTAACGCAATAAGTTGGCATGTTGTAAAACACTTATTCTTTAAAAAAAATTACAGATAGTTGTCTAGTTGGCTGTCTTTAGTATGGTTTAAGTTGTATTTGACGCTTGTAGTACGCCTAACTGAAGTACAATCCAATCATCACTGTACATATACCACTTACTACAAATGAGAAAAACAGGTATGATGACATCTACACTTGTGGCAAGGTGTGCTCATGTACTGTGGTTGTGATGCTGCTTTTATTTTATCTGTGCAAATGCTGAATCTTTCTGTGTGTGTCATGTTATGCCTGATCAGTGTGTGTACACACACACACACATAAATATACACATATACATATATGTCCTACCCTCCCACTGCCACCAGTACACTCAAGGCCAGACACAGTAAAAGACATAAGACATGACAGATGACTGCAAGTAAACATGAATTCAGTTCAGCACTTGCTGAACATCTGAAAAAAAAAAATCTACAAGAGAATGATGCAGAAAGCCTCTCCCCATAGTTAACAGGACTGGTTTCTTAGTTGTCTTTTTTTTTTTTTTTCAATGAATGAAACATTGGCTGTCTAAATCCATACATTGATACAGGTATCGGTACCCTGCAGTTTTGAGGTAGAAAGGCCAGGCCAAGGTGTTGTCTGCTTATTTCACTAAAGTGAAAAAATACACTATTTTTGTAGTCAAGTTCACATTTTAGCATGTGTTGTTATTGTTATCAGATAATCAACTCATATCAGATTGTTTACCACCGAGTATCGCACTGACAAAGAGACAATACTAATTTTATTACACTTTATATGTTATATTAATTCTGTCAGTCTCTTCACATCAGCATGAACAAAAACCTCAAGTCCAAATTCATTTTTTTCAATGTTTCTAAATTCAGTTTTCAAAGACACAGTTTTTAAGTCCAAGCTCTAACACTGTAATATCAATAAATAAAGTTGCAGGCCGCTATTTTTTTTGGTGTGTTCTGCATTTCAAGCTCTGATGTTAATGAAGCATGATGGGGCACTGCTAACATACAAGCAGTACATGAAAAAGATGAACTTTGCAAGAAGACAATGTCTCACCTCTCCAATATACTCCATGACAAATGTGTTCTTCTTGATATGCTGCAGAGTGCGGACACCCCATCCCCGGCCATCCTCTGTCTTAAAGATGCACAGGTTGAACTGGATGCCTTTTTGCACCACTCTGTTGGGACAGTCGGGCCCACAGCTGCATCGGGAGTTGCACTCATATATAGGCTTTCCTGGCCGGATACGGACCTGTCCCCTGTCATTATAGGCCATGCGGTGCAGGGAGGCCCCAGGGCAACAGCCATTCACTGGCTCTTCTAAACAGTTCTTACACTCACATCCCACAGCCATCTCATTTAACACAATGCCCTGGCCTACTTTGTAGTTGTTAATGTAGGTGAAGTTTTTTGGAGGGCCCTCTAGGTCCACGTCATTCATGACAAAAATGCGGCCTGGGTGATTGCGAGTTTGATTCAAATGAGCCTCCCAGCGCTGCAGACTCTGCCGGACTTTGGCTTTCTGGAGCAGAAAAGAGGCAACTTCCTTATCTAGCTTTTTAGGGATGCAGCGTCTCTTGTGGCGCCTCAACTCCCGGTCCAGGTCGAGGTGGAACTGTTTCATCAGTTTAGGGCATCTGAGGTTCCTCTTGGGTTCCCAGGAGTTATCCGATTCTGGAAAGCCCTTCCACTTTACTAGGTAGAACTCCTCTTCCTGAAATACACAACAACTTCAGTTTGAAGCAAAAGTCTGATTCCTTGCAAGTTCTAATGTATGCATCTGTCACCATGTCAACAAGGACAACAGATGTTTTAAATCTCCAACCTGCACTACAAGCGTAATACAAATTATCTTTCAACACAGCATGTGTAACTAGATGAACTGGATGCTGTCCTATTAAAGAACAGGCACGCACAAGCGTTGGTTGGTAGGTCTTTACTCTGAGTCTATTAAAAATCTGCAGTAGGGTCCATGTGAGTGTCCCCAAAGCAAGAAAGCTGTGAGCATTTACACAGTGAACACCAGCAGTAACTTCATTAATTACTTATACTTGTAAATCATCCTCCACAGAGACAAGATCGGTCAGGATCCTCAGACAGATGAGCTGTCACACACAGAGCCACAGTTCACCAGTGTATCATTAGTTACAAAGCGGTCGCCTTCAGGTTGAGTCTTGAGCTCCATCACAGCTGTTGATGTGTTTTTATTTTACTTTGAATGCAAGTCTGATCCATTGACTAAAGTATTTTTTGTCATCTTAAATTCATTATAAGGGAGATTTTTCCATTCCATAGTCTTACAGATGTATATCTGCAGTAGCAGCGTTATGATGTGCATGGATACTTTCCTTGACTACATATAGCTCACTCTGTAACCATGATGGGTAAGTCTGAATAAGGCTATGAGGAACAATAACAAAAATTTGATGTATGTATAAATGACAGAATTCTGTCACTTTAATAGACTGATGAAGTCGGTCTGATATATAGCAATGCTATAGATCCCATATGCAAAAAGGACTCATGTTGTCTAACTTAACTCTCTATGCTGTAGTGTCAAATCAGACCATTCCCGCATTGACCAAAGTGAAGGAAGACAGCAAACTCTCTACTGCACACACCACAGTATATTAGATCAACAATTCTGACTTACCATACTTGCATTTTTGCAATGCTTGTTCACATTCACAAGGCATGCTCATTTTCACTATCATATAGGTTGTTAGCTGTCATTTGCTGTTTGCCTGGATTTGGCACTACTTTACTTAAATTCAAACTTCTTTGAACCCTGCCTGGATGTTGCCCCTTTGCTGGATTATGTTGTAAACTTGTGCCCCTTCCAACAATTGAATTGGTGTAAAGATGCCAAGGTAAATATTAATTTAAAAACTAATTTCTTTTACTGTAACAAAAACATATACGATTACCATTGTCAAAGAAGTAATGTAAGATAAGAAAGAAAGTGGGAAGGCCTTAATAGGGAAATAGAAAGAACTTGTGCATTTAACCAGCACACAGCCTCAGTCTAACTTCTGAATTGTATTATTGATATTGCTATAAAATCACCAGGACAGCCAGACTATGTAGCTGCTGTGTTATTAACTTGGGATAATTCAGCTGTACAATAACGTTAAAGAAAGGAATAATAAAAGATCATTTTGCCCATAAAAAGTCAATAAAATGTCCTTTAAAATTTGCCACTGACCAAGGTGTCAAATTTCACTCTAGTAATGTACCAGAGAGGAGGACAGCTGTTAGTATCAGTAAACAGTCATGTGTTGTAATAGTGATAGCATACCTTAGTCTTCTTGTAGTCACAGAGAAACTCCACTTCATACTCATTCACGTTGGCTCTGTTTACTCCAAGCTGATCACTGCGCAGCCTCTCTATGCGACACAAGGCTTCTAGTTCACTCCAGGACATCTTGCAGGGCACCCTGCAATCTAAAACAGCAAATCCCTTTAATAAAGTCAGTGTCAGATACACTAAGGGTACAAGAAACTCCACCTAAAAGTCACCCGATTTAAACTAACCCTGCTCTTTGTTCAAGGTACAAAGTAATGAAACATGACTTCGACCCTGTTAAACTGAAAGCGCGGGTTAAATGGGCAAACAACACCCTGTGTAAAACTTTCAATCTGATAACTGCTTCTTATCCTAGCGCCAAACACGGCAGCAGATGATGTTATTGATCAAGTCTACAGTACGTTAAAAGCAGAACGTTAGCCGGTTATGCTTGGCTGACTTGTGTAAATAAACCGTAAAAATGCTCTTTTTCTTATTTTCAATGAAAAATAATGCATTTCACAGAGCAATAATACTGGCCTTCTCGTTTTAAACTAAAAAAGTCACCGACTACACAAGGAATTAATAGCAGAACCAGTTTCAAGCACTTACACTTGTCGTGGCAACAACAAATACGACCCAAAAAACACACTGTCATTTAAACACTCCCGAAGCGCTGTGTGGCGTAATGTTGCACAGTACTGAATCACTACGGTGTAAAGCAACTTATAATGTAATAAACTATTTGTACAGAGGGGTTACGGTATGATTCCTGTGATGTACAGCATAAGTGTAAGCTTCAAATTTATCCTGAGTTCAAAAGTGGAGAAAAGACACACAAAAGCGGCTCCATTAAACTGCCTAAGTACTCCGGACAACTGGCTTCCTGGAGTCACCGTGGAATACGAACACTGGGCAATGCTGTGTGAATTCGAGAACAGGAAAATGTGCATATTTCGCCTGTTTCACGAGTTTACACACTGACGGTTAAACGCAATAAATAAACGTATCATGAAAATACAGTCAAATAATAGTGTCCATGTGTTACCGTTCAAATTTTCCGCCATGTTTTCTTCTCAGCCGCCAAAATGAGAGCTACTGCATTGGACGGAAGGGTTCAGCAGCGGAATAGTCTCTCACGGCCGCTCATTGGTCCAGCGCCGCCTGTCAGGCCTCTCATTGGTCCAGAACTAGTCGGGCGGGTAGGCCGGAAGACAATAGACTCTGCTCAGCACTAGACTGATCTCATTCCTCCTCAACTCTTCGGTCCTCCGTCCTCCGGCCTGTGACCCGGAAATCGATCGTGTCTCAGTTTGAGTGAGGATGCTCAAGTGTGTCCACTGTGTCCGCACCAGACACATAAAAGAGGCGACACACAGATGGAATATGCAAACTATGTCAGCAGCAGGACTGACAGAAGTATCTATGATGTTCAGTATTGAGATCTGCCGCTCTTTGTTTGTATGGTACTCTTTGTGTGCCACAACTATTTTATACTTCACTGCATATGTGTGTTAAATAAAAAAGATAAATGTATGACATCTATATATTCTCATCTCATTCTGCCACGTTGTGACCTGAACTATAAGTAAGAATTTGAAATGGAACTTAGCATGAACACTGTTCTGTTCATCTGACAGAGATCATCAATACAGGTTATAATAAAACAATGGACAGGTGATGCAGCTGTACCACACGTCATATTTACCTCACATCTGCAATTTAAAGTGGTTCATTAAAACACATCACACCCAGACAGGACTGGACAAATAGAACATGTATTTATATATGTTTGCACACACACACACACACACACACACACACAGAGCAAGGGAGGGAGAGAGAGAGAGATTGTGTGTGTATCTTTTGTCTTTTGTCCTTTTACTATGCACTTAGTTACTGCAATTAAGTCAATAATTCAATCTCTAATAAATTCGTAAAAAAAAACAGCAAGTCAAGTTTATTTGTGTCCATTGATTCATTAGCTGCTGTTCTGCATGATGTTGCAGTAATGCTGAGAAAGCAGTATGAATGTACGGTTTTCCCACTGACACAATGTGGAGAGGCAAAAATAAACTTTTGGCTAAAGTCAGCAAGAGAAATCTTACAGTGGCTTAAGATTACAACAACAATAAAAAAAATATTGGGCTGAATAATGTTATTCAAACAGACCACACCACTGGAAACATGCATTTTTAGTTTATTAAAGATAAGGAACAGGCAAACACCTGCAAACCCAGGAAGTGAGGGTGCTGTCTCACTGTAGGGAGTATTAGATAGATAGATAGATAGATAGATAGATAGATAGATAGATAGATAGATAGATAGATAGATAGATAGATAGATAGATAGATAGATAGATAGATAGATAGATAGATAGATAGATAGATACTTTATTAATCCCAATGGAAATTCAAGTATTCAGCAGCTTACATACAACAAAAAAGGTTAGTAACAAGATTAACATTAAAGGTTAGTAGATATTAGTATTCAGACTCCTTTGAATCCCCGTGTGATTCTCCCTTATCCCATTAAATCCCCTTATCCCATTTCCCCAACTGAATATCCTTGATTTTTTTCCTTGAATTCCTCTCGTCATGTCTTAGTACCTCCTACCGGGGATTCAAGTGGAGCAGGCAAGGAGGATATTTGAGGACAGGCGGCTGTGGCTCAGGTGGTAGAGCGGGTTGTCCAACGATCGAAGGGTTGGCGGTTTGATTACCGCTCTGTCCTAGTCTGTTGTGTCCTTGGGCACGACACTTTACCCACCTGGCCTCCAGTGCTGCTACTCACACTGGTGTATGAATGTGTTTGAATGTTGGTGGAGGTCGGAGGGGCCGTAGGCAGCCACGTTTCTGTCGGTCTGCCCCAGGGCAGCTGTGGCTACAAATGTAGTTTACCACCACCAGAATGAGAATGTGTGAGTGAATGAATAATGGACTCATTGTATGCGCTTTGAGTATGCCTTAATAGAAGTGCGCTATATAAATCTAATCCGTGACGGAGGAGTAAAGGCAGCAGGCTTTATCAAAATGGCACAGTCTCACCTCGAATCTGATACCTATGCATCTAGCAAGTCTCCTCAATTCTCAATATGCATTTTAGGAAATTGAGACGTCCTTTGTTATGATGTACCAGGATAGATTTCCAGATCATGAGCTGGAGAACGGAGGATGGAGGACGCTGAAATTAGTGAAATGAGAAGAGCTTCAAGAAATAGAGAGGGAGGGAATAAAACATATAAAGGCTCAGACAGGGAGAAGAAATGAAATCTTTTGTTTAATTTGTGTAAAATGAATTTGTACAAAATTGTTTATGTTCTTCAGTAAGTGTAAAGTGCTGCCTCATACTGTGCTTCAACCACTGTGGTATATGTTATTGGGTAGAAAAAACAGAATTGAAATAAGTGAGAAGTAAACTCTCCATCCATCCATTAACTATACACCACTTTATCCTCATTAGGGTCATGGGAGGGCTGGAGTCTATCCCAACTGACTTGTGGCGAAGGCAGGGGACACCCTGGAGAGGTTACCACTCTATGACAGGGCTATACATAGACAAGCAAGCACACTCACATTTATACCTACGGACAATTTAGAATCACCAGTCAACCTCAGCATGTTTTTGGACTGTGGGAGGAAGCTGGAGCACCTGAAGAAAACCAACACAGGCACAGAGAAGCATGCAGACTCCACACAGAAAGACTCCAGGCCAATATATTATTGCATATTCACTATAATTATATTATTTACATAAATAATAGAACATTCGAGTATTATACCTTACAATAAACTTTATTTGTATAAAAAAAAATGCATAGATTGCCAATATAAACTAACAAGCAATGACACTGAAATGAATACATGCTTAGTAGGATTACTTATATAATACAGTAGTAACAATACTTGAAATATTTAGTAAGATTTCTCATTGGGTGTATTATGATTCGCTTCGTTAATTTGCTGGTCTATTTTAAATTGACCTTAAGTCTTAAAACTCGCTTACATCTTCCAGCTTCCCTTTCTTTTTCTTCATTTCAGAATCAACTGAGCTGCAGCATAACAGATTCAAATACTGGTCAACACAGTCATAAAGCCAAAATCAGTCAACTCATTTGAATTTACCCTTTAGAAGTATCAGTTATTTACTCTAAATTATTATCAGTAGCACTGCTTTGTAACATTAACTATATTTTACTGCTTTGTATCAAAAAATGGATTTTGTAATTTCATCCTCTCATCCCACTTTACAATCACACATCAGTTTAAGATTTAAATAGAGTTTAACTCACTGCAGCCTCAAAACATAAAATAAAATAAATCACATGTAGATGCATTTTTCTCTAATTTCACAACTTTGGATGAAGCTACATTAAGAGAACTGTATTAACAATTAAAAGGGTGTTAGTTAACTTTACAATACTAACTTAAATCAACATCAGAGCCTAATCTGTTATCTGTTAACATTCTTAAATCTACTAACTCACTGAGGAATATTCCACTAACAATGCATTGATATTGTCAACATATTTCACTGATGTGAGAGCTCATTGCCTCCACCAAAGAGGTTTGATTTTTATATTTTTGGTTTGCTTGCCAGGAATAGACAAAAAATATTTTTTTATTAAACTTGGTGAAGAGGTGGAGCATGTGCGAAGGAAGAACACATTCAACTTTCCTCCTGTTGATCAGGAGTTGTGCAATCACATATCGGAAAACAGTGGATTATTGGCCTTTGTGGAGGTCTGCACTCTCTTGTGCAACTCTAGGTTTTGTTGTGGTTGTGTTCATATCACCTTTACCTGTAGACAAATCTCCAAATATGTCCAAAAACTATTGGGATGTATAAACTTTTTCATATGACTGCATAAATAAGGTACAATTCAAACCGTAGGAAATCAAGAAGAAGCAATGCTGCAGGTACACACAGCTAAGCAACAAATCTGAACACTATAGCACACCACTTCAAAAGGTAACGGTTTGTAGCTCTTTAAATGCCTTAACCTTGTATGTTATGGTCTCTTTGCATTTCTTTAAAATATCACAATAAGTGTTTGTGTTATACACAACTACAAAGAACAAAACACAATGAATACATAACAAAAAACACATCTCGGAATATTTGCAAAGTTTGGCAAATCTGTACTGTGTGCAGAAGGAGAAAAATGCCAATGCACAGCTCCCATATGTTATGCAATTACATGCTTCAGTGTTTGCTCAATTTATCAAAGCCAAGTTCTCCAGACAAGATCTCACACAGACCAAGTCAGTACTAGCATTCTCACTGACTAAGTTTAACCTTTTGTTAAATGTCTTCCATTGGTCAGACCACAGTGACATCCTTACAATCATCATATGTAACGTCAGCCTTGACGGTGATATGGTTCATTTCTACACTAGGCTTTTCTGCAGACCTGGGCTGTACTGGTTCTGGCTGGCTTCGATGTTGACCTTTGGCCTGAGGGAAGTCGAAACCATCTAGAGGAGTATGTTCGATCCTGCATAGGCTGTCCTCACTGTCAGTGTTATAACCAGGACTGAAGACACTGACGGGTTGGCGGCCAGGCCAAGCATCCTCTGAAAGCAGGCTAGACTTGTGATGTGCAATCTGAACATCATCTGTTTGAACAGCAGTTTCCATCTTCGAGACACTGACAGGCCTCTCCACCTCGCTGGGTTCCACCTTACGGAAAGTGTGGCGGGCATACAGGCCAATGCAGAACATCTCCACAATTACACTGTAGTGATAGATCACTAAGGTTGGACAGAGGAGACAAAGCATAGGTTTGATGGGCATTAGCAGCCTGTGTCTATTATGATTATACATTACCTTGAGTTCACAGAGAAAAATTTATAGAGGAAATAGCCACATGCATCATAGCCGGCAAAAGTGGCATGTCAATTTAGATTAAAAATTTCAGTCTATTTCTAATAAGATGACAGGATACTGTAGTATTAACAATAAAGCATAAGTAAAGAAAGAAACTGCACACCTTTTATGAAAACTGTCAATTTTAGTTCTTGAAAATTTAATTTGATTAACATTTGATTAACATTATTTATATAGAAATCAGAATTGAGGTTCACTTGACAGAAATCTCATCATCTGCCTGTTTCTATGCTGAGCTGACTATTACTGGAACAAATAATAAGAATGTTGGTGACTTTCTGGCACATGGTGATGCATGCTGATTTTATTCCAAACCAGGGAGAGAAATTCTCTTTAACATATGGGACCACAGGTCTGAGTAAGGAGTTATGGGACTAGCCCTGATTCCAGGCCATACAGCATTGTAAGTAGATACTTACATAGGTGTACTGTGAGCTGACATCTGACTGATGAATTGTCTTTAGAGTACAGGTTCACAGTTTTTTAAGACTGTCAGGCACTGCGTGAACACTGAAACAGGTTTCACTTGCTGTAATCATTCCCTCTCTTTTTCATGAACATGTCCTCTCTCCCTGTATCTGTCTACAGATTGATTGTGTATAGTTTCTAAATGCTACAAGGGTGTTTCACCTCCCTGCTGTCACCAAATGCTTGCTCCAGAAGAAAGCATTGGGTTTCTTTCTATAACACAAGCTAAGCCACACACAAGATGGTTTGGAAAACCCAGTTATACTAGATCTCATAGTCTTGCTCTTCTGAACTACAGATGGAATGGTAAACACAAATTGCTAACTGGAAGAGTGAAAGAAATGTCAGTGCTTAACTTACACTGGGACCTGGATAAGACAGAGAATGGCGGTGTGCAGGGGATAACTGCTAGAGCACCCATGGTCTCCAAGATGCCACTCTGCAGGCCACACAGCACCAACACCACAATGATGCAGATAAATTTGGGTCTCAGTCCATGCCCATGTAAAGCACTCTTCGTGGCTTTGTAAAACAGGAGGTGGCCATAAAAGGACACAAAGGTTGACACACCTATGATCGCGTTCACATACAAGTTGGGGTTGACTGAATCCACCTGGAGAACAATAAGATGACTGTTACTTTATTTATTTTTTGTTTTATTTCTTTCAACATATCCAGTGCTGTTTGGAACAGGACCGGCCCAAGAGTACATACTGACAACAGATGATATGTATTTATTATATAAAATGGAATTAACGTTTAATCTTCAGAAGACCTAATTATGCTTCAGGTGAACAGGTCACACCTATCGTCAGATGTTTATGCTGTTTTCACTGTCCACAGTGCTGCCATGCTCTCTTTCTGCTGCATCACACTGCCTCACTCATCTCTAGGCAACAATGTGTCTGTGAGCATCCTTGGAGTTTGGAGGGCAGAAATCTTACAAATGGAGACAATGGCACAAATAGTTTCTCCTTTAAGATACTCATGGTATTATGCAATTAGTTAAGAGCTGCAGAAAGAAGTTCAAACTCCTTTCTTACCTTCATACAACTAGATAAAGTGATCAAGTATCACCTTTCCTGATTCGAAAAGAGATGAAAATTGATAAATACGAGCACTTTATAGAGTACGGACACCTTTATTATTCCCCAGTAGTTTATGAGTTATTGTTTTGTTAGTTTCTATGTGAATGATTGCAAAGCCCTGTAATGTTATGAATAAATGTTAAAAGCCCTTTTGAATGAGAGTCTGATGTTTGTGATTTATAAGGGTTTATACACATTGCTGTAAACAAGTCAATATCATGATTTCAGGGCAAACATTTGGTGACTAATATTATCTTAACAATGTTTTAAAATAATCTGATTTAAATAAACAAGCTATATTATGATATAACTAGTAGTGGGAAGACAGGAAATTAGTTTAAGCTCCACACAAAATTGTCCTTTCAAAAGCCCATGCAGACGAAGAACGGCTTGAGAAAATCACACATCCTCCTTACCTTAAAACACAACACATTACCCATTATGCCACTATTGTGACTTTGTCTTGAGTCTTTATTTTGTGTTGTTTAATTCCTCCCTGTGTTTAATCTCTCCATGTCTAGTGTGTTCTCCTGTTTGTGTCTCCCACTGTCATGTGTAACTTACCTTTTCTGTTACTTCCTGTTTTATTTTGAAATCATTCCTCCTTTTGTGTTACTTGTGCTTTTACTTCCTTCTGTTGTTTTCCCTCATTTTTTTGCCCTCTTTAGTATTACCTGTGTCTCATGAATGACCTGTGTCTTGTCCCCCCAATTAGCTCTTATTGTATAAATAGTTTTGTCTTTCCCTCCGTCTTTGTCAAGTTCATCCTGTTCAGTCTCCTGTCTGTGGTCCTGCTTTTAATGATGAAATACCTGCCAGTTGTCCACCTGTTTGCTATCCTCTTGATCACCTACCTCGTCTTTGCCTGCCTGAATTATTCTTTATGTTCTTTGTGCTGGTTTGTGTCTTTTGTATTTTTTTTATCTTGAGGTTATTATTTACTTAAGGTAAGTTCACTTAGAGTCACTTGGATATTTGTATAGATTTATCCCAGGATCAATGACTCTTTCACCAGTTACCCTTTCAGTGAGTTTTTTTTAATTAAAGTTAATTTTGTTACCTCGACCTGTCTGCCTTGTGTCTGCACTTGGGTCCTTCCCTGATACCCCTGTGACATACTAGATCTTGAGGAAGATATGCTTGCTGGGAGAACACAGATTCTGATCTGAATAAATAACTTACATCACCATAGTCGTACTGTTCATCTGTCCACAGGACCAAAGTAACAAAGAATAAGATGCTGCGGACAACCGAGAGCTGAAGCACAGCAGCCATCATCCAAGCACAGCTGCTGCTGTACACAAGAAAACAGACAAAGCTTTAACACGTTACCAGCATGTCAGTGTATCAACTTACAAATTTCCCATCATTATGCATTAAAGAGCACCTTGTACACTCAGACTAATTGCTTACAAAATATGTATTGTAAGCATGCACTTCACTGGGATATTGTCACTATATATGCATATAATTGCTTCAGATGCTGGTAATAACTGGTGCAGAGAGGTACAGTCGTCCCTCGCCATATCACTGTTCACTTTTCGCAGTATCACATCATGGATTTTTAAATTGCATATATCTAATTTTGTATTGCGGATTTTTCACTATATTACAGGATTTTGTGGAATATAGGTATTTTCTATATTTATTATTTTAATTATTTTTTGCAGTAAAATAAGCATTTTCCAGCCTAAAAATTGAAAACAATTTTTAAAAAATACATTTAAAATTATCATTAAAACATAATAGAAGAATATTAAATCAAAATAAAATGCGTAGCATACAGCGCTGGATGCTGATTGACTCAGTGACCGAAGCATCAATTTTAATTTATAGTGATTTATTCGGCCAGGAAATAAGTTAAACAAGTGAGGAAAGATGGAAAGATACGATGTTAAGCTATCAAATAGTATGTTATTTGCATGATGATGTTCTAGAGCATTTTAATAGACTTTAAAATTGAGAACAACTCACCTGTAGTTCTTTAGTGAGTAACTAGTCAATACATGGCTAAAATCAAAGAGTTTAGTGTGCTTGCTATTGGGGTCCAGTTATTGATGGTTTCACACCAGACAGCAAATTAGTATAACAAGATGTCCAAGCTTTTTGAAGTCTCAATTGCCCCAGTGCAAAGCACCATAAAAAAATACAAGGATGTTCCACACTATGAAGAATCTTAAAGGACGTGGTGACCACCAAGGATTTGCTGATGAATTCTCGTACCAACATGTCAAGGCAGACACTCAGCCAGACACTGGACTAACTAGGCCCCATGGATGACAACCTCTCTAAGGCAGGCACAAAAGCTCACCTAACGCTCACCTGAACAAAGATGAAAGCTTTTGGAAATCAATTCTTTGATCAAATGAAATAATGATGAAATTGTTTTGATACGTGTGTAACATTCAGTTGGTGAAAGAAAGAAAAAGCATTCAACACCAACAACACCATCCCCACAGTCAAGCATGGTGGGGGAATGTAATGCTTCAGGGTGTTTTTCAGTCGAGAGACCAGACAACCTTGTCAAAAAGTAAACGGCATCATGAGAAAAAAAGACTGCATCTAGACTCTGTGGAAAAACACCACTGTGGGCAGTCTGGAGAAAATCTTGGCCTTAGGCAGCATAGCATCTTTGAACAACGCAATGATGTCACCCAATATAGAGACCTTCGCCACCTTCTAGTACTGTAGGCTCAGTAGGCTATCATGACCCATTTAATGGTGTCCTATTATCACCTCATTAATGACAGTGTAGCTGCAAGCTCCACATTTGGCTATTGTAGAGGAGCTGGAGTAGGCAAAAGTCAACAGATTTGAATTTGAGTCTGATTTTTGGCTATACGTATAGTTTTGTTTTTTTGTTTTTTTTTTTAAACAAAAGTCTTGTTTTGACTTGCTTTCCCTTGCTGTTTTTCCACTTGGTATTTGGTCACTACATATATGTCCAAATCTGTTTGGTTCACAGACCACCACAGGTGGTCAGTGTATATCAAGGGTACTTCCTGTGTATCTGTGATCAGAATGATTAATGTTGCCCTTACTCAGCCTACCAGAAGGTACAGAGAGCAGTTACTAGTCATATATATGGGAATGATGTGTACCAATAACACATTATTTAATGGGCTAACAATGCCCTAATCAAGTAATGTTCTTAAACATACAGCTAAAAGATCAAGAAATGCTGAAAATAAATCTGTGTGAATATTTTGGAGTGCTGCAGCCCGAGTCCAGACCTGAATCTCATTGAGAATCTGTGGAGGGAACTGAAGAGCAGAGTGAGGGAAAAGAAGAAGTCCACTCTGAAAGACTAGATAGTTGCAAAAGGGGAGTGGTCCAAAATTCCAGTGGAGACATGCAGAAATCTTGACAGCAGCTCTAGGAACTGTTTGTTATGGTAGCAAACCAAGGCTTTGAGTACTAAAAGAGGGTATGACTCATTTTGGACACTGCAGTTTTAGTAGAAACATGAAAAAACAGCAACATAGCAGTAACTAAAATGTATCATTAGCAAAAATTTGGTGTCAATAAAAATAATATGTGTTTAACCATAGGGTACCCTCACTACCACTATCACAACTAAAAGCTCTCAGCACTTGTGATGACCATTACATGGCGGCTTCAAATAAAATCTGTTTCGATTTACAATTTCATTTAGCATACACTTTTATCCAAAGCTATGTTCATCTGAGAGTAGATACAACACAAGGTAGGTAGGCGAGGCAGCGCTAAGGGCCTTGCCTAAGGGTCCTCACTGGACACCTGAGCCCTAAGCCACAGAGCTATCCAGCTGCTATCCTTCAAATCCTTCATTTTTTCAAGGCAATGGTATTTTTTTTCTCCTGCTGTCTACCTGTTGATGGCCACCATTGGGAAACAGCAGCAGCAGCAACAGGGGAAGGGATCTGGAGATACTTGCTGTCCAGACAGAGCCACCAGCATACGAGCTTTACCACCAAAGAAGTCTGTGATCAGTCCCATGAATTTCAGCAAGGTGATGGAGTGATACCTACACAAACACACATTTAGACAGGAGCAGCTATGCAGTTAAATCTATGAAGAGTAAAAAAATGTAATTACAGTGAGTCATTACATGTCAAGACTTGTTTACTCACAGCGAAGCAATGAAATTGCACAGCGAGGAAGAGCGTGGCACATACAGTGCTATAAGGGAAGTCAAGGCAAATACCTAAGATAAAAAGAATATTCAAAGATTAAAATACAATGCAAGTGCACCTTCACTTAAAGCCGGAATGACTGAAATTTTGCTTAAGAATTTTTGAGAAAACTGATTGTTTTGAAAAAAATTAAAGAATGCACGATGGAAACGAGTGAATTTAACTTAAAGCTTGAAGAGCTGCAATTGTCATTTGATGTTCAATACACAAAGTACCAAGTTGTTTTAACCCCAAAAATAAAACTTTATAATTCACTTTTGATTGCACATGGGACACAAACCCCAGTTTCCAGGGGGAAGGTTTTGTGTTTGACACATTCATCCACCAGATTCTCCTGCATTTTAAGATCTTGTTATACTTTATTCAACCTCATCTGATTTCTTAAAGCCTTTTTCTGTTGAAGAAACCTGAAGGAAAAACTCTCCCACTACTGCTATTAGACATACCAAAGCAAAATGAATTTAAATATTTAGAAGCTAATGCCATAAGCATGGAGTATCATTTATTTATCCACAAAACTTTGATTCTATGTTTAATAATAAGGTGGTTGTCATTAAAAGAAAAACTCCAAATGGGGGTAATTTATAACTCTTTGGAAACAAAGGGGTGTGGCGACAACTTAAATTATATACATATATTATAGATGTAATATATTATATATAAGCCATTTAATTTTGTTATCCACACATTCAGTTATGCATATAATATACACTGCCTATCCAAAATAAGTCACACACTCTAATATTTCATTGGACTGCCTTTAGCTTTGAGTATGGTACACATTCACTGTTTTGATAAGCTTCTTCAATGTCACAGCATTTATTTCAGTCCAGAGTTGGATTAATTTTTTGCCAAGATCTTATGATGGGAGAGTCGGACCGCTGCGCAAAGTCTTCTCCAGCACATCCCAAAAATTCTCAATGGGGCTGAGGTCTGGATTCTGTGGAGGTCGATCCATGTGTGAAAATGATGTCTCATGCTCCCTGAACCACTCATTCACAATGTGAGCCTCATGAATCCTGACATCATCATTTTAGAACATGCCCGTGCCATCAGGGAAGAAAAACTCCATCGATGGAAAGACCTGGTCGTTCAGTATATTCAGGCAGTCAGCTGACCTCATTCTTTGGGAAAAATAACGTTGCTGAACCTGACCAACCCCAGATCATAACCCTAAACCCCACAGGCTTGTAGTTACTAGCCATGATGAGTTCATCACTTCATCTACCTCTCTTATTACCCTGATGCGTCCATCACTTTGGAACAGGGTAAATCTGGACTCATCAGACCACATGACCTCCTTTCATTACTCTGGAGTCCAATCTTTATGCCCCATAGCAAATTGAAGCCTTCTTTTCTGATTAGCCTCACTGATCAGTGTTTTTTTCAAGGCTACACAGCTGTTTAGTCCCAATCCCTTCGAAGGTATTTTTAGTTTTATAAGCCCTTCTCTTGCAGATGCTGATGGTTATTGGGCTGCAGTCAGCACTAGTAAGGGCCTTAATTTGGGTCGAGGATCGTCCTGTGTCTTGACATACAGCCAATCGGATCCTCTGGCTAAGCGCTGGTGAAATTTTTTTGGCTCTATCACTTGACTTTTGTTGTTCCATAACCCTCAGGATCTTTTAAGAAATTCAAAATGACTGTCATCACTGCAGTAATTATCCAATGGAAGGTTCTTACCTATTTGCTTAGTTAAATCCAGGTGGCGACTTTTTTTTTTTGGACAGGCAGTGTATATACAAATAAGTGGTATATATTTACAATTGGCACTAATACAACCAAACTTAAACCAATCATTTCTGCATGTTGAGATTGGTTTGTTTGACTAGATATAAAATTTGGGCTAACAGTGTTTGAACAGCAAAAAGCAGATACTTGAGATTTTAAAGCTTGGCTGATGTCTTGTTGCACTAGTTATTATCCCCCCTTGTTATTCAGTTAATAGAGGCGGAGGTGTGTGTTTGTGTGTGTGTGTGTGTGTGTGTGTGTGTGTTTGTGTGTGTGTGTGTGTGTGTGTGCGTGTCTGTGTGTTTGCGTCTGTGTATATTAGGAGGTTGATGTTACCGGGTACATTCCTAATATCCACAGGTAGAGATGTTTACGTCTGGATGAGGAAATGTGACGCACGAAGAAGCCAACTTCCTCCAGAAAGACGGCCAATAAAATGACAGCCAGGGCGGCAGGGATGAGGAAGAGCCACAGCTCATTTTTAATGGCTGAGAAACAACAAAAACAATCACACCATCACACTGAGGGTTGCACTACTGAGTTGACACTTCTAATATGCCTAAAATTTGAAAAATTTCCACCTTAGCATCAGAAATGTTTAAACTCACTGGTGACTGGGAGAAAAGCAACACATTATAAACGCAGCAGTTTTCACCAGGAGTGCCTCCTTTTTCCATTCACAAAAAATTTTGCCAAACCTAGTAATTAAACTGAACTTTTACTTTTGTTTTATTTACTCAGCCTAACATAATTTTCATGTAAACCAAGTTGCTTTTGGCAGGACAGACAGTTTTGTTCTGAATCATCAGTAGTGAGTGACATTTTTTACTTTGAAGCAGTGGTCAGAGCTTTGTCTGTAAGCTGACATATCAATTTGTACTGCTGTTACGGTCTCACCCATCCAGATTTTTCCCATGATTTTATTATTTTTTTACAACTTCGCAATTTCTTTTCTGCATTTAAACAAGTTATTCTAGATAGATATCCACCCTTTTTACAATAGGCTTTACACCTGATAAAATAAAAAATATACAACAATAAACATATATAATACAAAGTATTTGCCTTTGATCACATTTCAAATAAGATTCTACCATTCTAATATAGCCATAGTACAGGTTTAAGGAAAAACTTGGATTAACAAGTGCAGAAACGCAACAAACGGGTGTGCTTCCACATAGGTGGGCTGCAAGACACAATTAGGTTGGGAACATCCAGCCATGCTCTCTGGGATGTACAAAAATGCTGAACAGGCCCAGTTGTTTCTGATTTTGTATCAAGATAGTAAGAGAAAAGATCCAAGGAACTTTGAAAGAAGGTTCATTGTTGGCGCACAGATGACAGGCGCATCAGTCACAAAGGCTGTTATACTGGCTAGTGTTTCAGTAGGAACAGTGACTAAATCTGTATTTAGATCTTCAGTAAATAGGGACAGACCGTGGTCAACAGCACACGTGATGACTGTGATACTAGTGCACTAGTGCGATATGTCAGGAAACACAGAAGAGCAACTCGTCTGTCAATGCAGAATCAGACTATCAGCAAGAACAGAAGAAGAGATGATGCAGTGTAGCTTCAATGCATAAACCCTCATTACAAGATGACTGCACATTTGAGGGTTCATTTCTGAAAAAACCATAGACACTGCTCTACAGAGATAGGAAAAACAGTGAAATGGTCAGATGAGTCCTTTAATATGTGCTCCACAAGCATGGGACTGTGTGTGCGGTTTACACCAAGGGAACAGTGCAGGCCTGAACCTTTGCCCCAACAATGACGGGGTCTAGGGGCTCTGTTATGTTATTCGCCGCCTTTTGCTGGCAGACAGACATTGACGAAAGTATTGGCACCCCTGGAATTTTTCCAGAAAACACACAATTTCTCCCAGAAACTGTTGCAATTACAAATGTTTTTGGTACACATGTTTATTTCCTTGATGTGCATTGGAAAAACACAAAAAAGCAGAAGAAAAAAGCCAAAATTGACATAATATTACACAGAACTCAAAAAATGGGCCAGACAAAATTGTCGGCAACCTTTTAAAACTGTGGGTAAATCCATCCATCCATTATCTATACACCGCTTAATCCTCTCTAGGGTCATGGGGGGGGGGCTGGAGTCTATCCCAGCTGACTCAGGTGAAGGCAGGGGACACCCTAGACAGGTCGCCAGTCTGTCACAGGGCTACATATACAGACAAACAAGCACTCACACATTCACACCTACGGGCAATTTAGAATAATCAATTAACCTCAGCATATTTTTGGACTGTGGGAGGAAGCCGGAGTACCCGGAGAAAACCCACGCATGCACAGGGAGAACATGCAAACTCCATGCAGAAAGATCCCGGGAAAGCCGGGATGCGAACCAGGGACCTTCTTGCTGCAAGGCGAAAGTGCCAACCACTACGCCACTGTGCAGCCCCTGTGGGTAAATCATTTTATTTCAAGCATGATATGCTTTTTTAAACTCACCTGTGGCAAGTAACAGGTGCTGGCAATATAGAAATCATACCAGAAGCCAGTTAGAAAGTATAAAAGTTGACTCAGCCTTTGTGTTGTGTGCCTATGTGTGTCACTCCAAGTATGGAGGAGAAAGAAGAGCGAGAAGTGTCTGAGGACTGTGTCAGTTTTGGCTTTTTTCGTCTGCTTTTTTGTGTTTTTCAATGTACATGAAGCGAATAAACGTGTATGTCAAAAACATTTGTAATTGCAACAATTTCTGGGAGAAATGGTATATTTTCTGGAAAAATTCCAGGGGTGCCAATGCTTTTGTCCACGACTGTATAACACTGGATGACAGGGAATGCTCAATGGACGTCATTACAAAACTGTTCTATCAAGAAAAACACTAGTGGTCTCTTCCATGATGACAATATCTCCATCTATAGAGGACTGTGTGGTCACTGAAGGGTTTGAGGAGTATGTAAATGCTATAAATCATAATCATAAATCTATGTTGCTTTGCGATAATTAATTTTCCAGTATTTCTCTCTTTTTTTGGAAAACTGATGGTCAACATTTATAAATAACTTGAATAAGATGAGGTACATCATAATTTGCTGTGAATTTAGTATCACTAATATTGCATACAGTATTCACAATCTCAGATGCAGATACCTGAAAATCAATCTGGTTCATTATGTCCTGAGATTGCTCAATGAATCAATTCCCTGTGAGTTCTAAATATCAAGATAACACACTATACAATATACATTGTCAGAACATTGTGGCATGATGTGATATATAGTTATTACTCAGCAGTGTTAAAATTAGATTTGAGATCTTCAACTGTTTTATCATCTAACAGAAAATCACAATATGCCAAGGCTAAAGACAAGCGGAATTAAAACTAAGACTATTCATTATCTTTTTTTTTTTTTTGCTGTCATCTTAATACGTTAATGAGTAAGCTGCAACCTTTACTTACCACTAAAGAATTGTGAAGACAGAGGGATCTCAGGCCCAATCCAGCTACAGTTGGCTACTCTGTTCATTCTCTATACGATGCAGTTCTCCACTTCATCAACAACAAATGCGTAGAAAGAAGCAAACTTTTCAGAATGACCCACTGCTTTTGATCCACAGCCAACTAAACAACACGGCGCCAAACTAATGTTTTAACAGCAAGACTATAGTGTTTGGAAAGGTTTCCACAGGTCTTTCTCCTGCTGTTTCCGCATTGACCTGAGCAATTCCTGTCTCAATAAAGACGTTAATGATTGACAGATTCAGATAAGAATACAGGTGGGGGATTCAGGTCTATCTTGCAGGAGGCAAGTAGTTAATCTGGGAAGAATAATAAAAAATACATCAGTATAGTTGAAGGACAGCTAATAATGTTTTAGAAACAGTGAAATGTGAAAATGATTCTCAGTTCAGGGAGTGTTGGCATCCCATTTAGTCTAATTGTTTTGAAACATTTTTAACAGCTGTTCTTATTCTTTGAAGAAAATTCCTGAATTCCCCCGATGGAAAAGATACCTATGCCCTGATGTCTTAGGACAGAACAACCTCCAGGGAATAAACTTGCGATAGGGCTATCTGGGCATCAGCATTGGCACATCTCTATTCAACATCACAGGGGAATCAACCTCACTACATCCATCCTCAACAAAAGGATATATTCTCACAACTCTTACTATTTTAAAATCAATATGACTGAAATAACTATCTTCACCTTTTTAATCAGGCTTTTAACTAACCTTTTAAATCTTTATGTTCTTACCATTTTCTATTTATTTTCTTATGTATTTTTACTCTTTTAACCTTTCACCTTTTTACTTATGTTATAGGTCTTTTATTCTATCTTGTAGTTTTAAATTTTTAGTTATTTAACTCCAGTGTTTCCTCAGGGGGGGTCCTCCACACTGGGGGCTGTGTCTGGTCTGCTGCTGGGGGTGCTGTCCATGGGTCCCTTCGGTCCGGCTGGTTGGGGGGCTCCCCACCTCGGTGTGGGGGTCCCCCTGTCTGTCGGGGTCGGGGGTCTGTGGGTCTGGGTGCCAGCGCCCCCAGTGGTCATGGCCTGCGACTCCTTCCAGTGTGGACGACCCCAATGGAGGCGTTTTCCACAATTGTCAGTGCCATGCCATGTCTCCCTACTGTCAGTGGTGGGAGTGTGTGTGTGTGTGTGTGCTTCTGCAGTTGTGTGCATATATGTATATATGGAGGGAGGGAGGGAGGGAGGGAGGGAGGGAGGGATGGGTTTTCTTGTTTTTAATGTTGTAAAGCACTTTGCGTTGCATTTTTTAATTGTATGAAAAGTGCTCTATAAATAAAGTTTGATTGATTGAACTAAAACTAATGACAAAAACACATCTTCTTATGGAGATTTAGTTCTAACTCTAGAACCCACATTAAAAATCCAAATTTAAACCCTGACCCTTCTTATGACACAGCATTCCCCCATGCTTTTTAAAGCAGAGTATGCAATTTTAATCCAATACCCGTTTGTTTGTAAAAATCTGCTGTGTGGTCTGTGTGCACTGAAAAAAATGGGTGTTGGTGCACAGCCCTGGCAAACAAACCAAAATAGCACAGATTAGTCGATACATTATTCCAGGGGCATTTGTACTCGTGCACAGGTATAGACTACATGCATAGTAATACTCTATGTATAACCTATGCAGTGCATGTACAGCCTGTGTATACAAATTGCTCTTGTCACATTTAAAACGTATCTGTCAAATCTAATAAATAGCAGTCATTATAAATGCCACGTTATCTTTACCTCAATATCTGTATTAATATAACAGTATTCTAAAATTTTATTTATTGCTGTGTGCTATGAGTGGCGTTTTTGCTGTGCACAGAAAATAAAGAAGAGCATCAACTATTTTCCGGTCAGAATAAGGTGTTGTTTAGGAAGGGTCCACCTGGCGATCAGCAACAGAACCATTCTGACAAAGCCCTGAGGATCAAAACGATTCTTTACTTCAAGACAAGTCTGCCCTTTAGAGTCAAGATGTTCTTAGCACTACTGCCCTAACTGAAGTCCTTTAGCAACAAGGCGACACATTCGATCATCAGGAGGTGATGGGTGAGTTTGTGCCGAAGGTTGGAAAGTATGAGGGAAAAACTCTGAGTAGGAGGTAAGACTCATCAGTTCTGTACCCTGAAGAAATGTTTGAATATTTTAACTTAACCCCAAATGGAAGATGAGCAGACAAACTGTCCCTAAATTAAAACTTCTTTCTGGAACTCCTCTGTCACAGAACTCAACACAGTGTAACACAGTATAGGCTTCCATTCTGGCTGAGTCAGCCTGATGCTATGCTGTTCACAGAACATCACAAACCAAAACCTTGTTTACAATGACAGAAACATTTAATAAAATAAAATTTTAAAAAAGTAGAACATCAGCTGTAAAAAAACAAAAAACAGTTGTAACAAGAAACATTTGAAGGTTATGGACCCTTCTAAAATCTGCATATATCTACACTTAAAAACGCTGAACTGTTGAAATGTTTTTGGACATGGACAAAGTCAACCAGCATTACAACAGAAATACTGTATCTACATAGTAGTTCTGACCAAACATATTTTACCATACCTGTGTCCAAACAACCGTCTCAAAGCCAAAGTAAGGGAATGTCTGTCAGGTCTGTTAGGAGGTCTTATGTGTAGTGTCCTCTTCTCTTCCATTCATATTTTCATTGAAACTAAACCATCCGATTGTTACATTTAAGTTCACGTTGATTTGTCCTTAAAATGTATAGGTCAAATTTCCAAATAAGTCAGAAGAGTTTTGTTTCCAAACTCCTGCATATCCAAAGCATCATCTGTGGGAAACAACTCTGCACAACTCCACCTGTCCCACAGCTCTTCCCATTCGAGCAGATCAAACCATCAAACCATTAGAAAAAGCATCCTGATATTCAGCGACAGACTGATTTTACAGTCAAGTTTGTGGTGCTTGCCAGTCTTCTCACTTGCTCCAACAACATCTCTAAATTAAACGGTAAAAGACCCAGCTGGCGAACACAACCCAGTGGCTCGCCCAGTTCAGTTGAGACCACCTCTGGATGGTGTGGCTGGCTGCATAGCCCTGCAAATAGAAAAGACAAGTACAGCCTCAGTTGTGTGTCTGTGCTAGTCTGGTCATTGTAATTTTTGCTCTGGACTCTCTCTTTCTTGTTTAGGAAGATCCTTAGTGCATATCTATTGTTGCAATAAATTCTCTCTAAAAAGGGCCCTTGCTTTTCAGGAATTCACCGTAAACCTTACAGAAACACTTATTAATGAAGGGTGAACTTACTTCTGGTGCATTGAAGTTGTACTTTAGGGCCTGTATTTTCAATTGAGTCTACCAAACCAGCTTGTTTATAATTAGATGAAGTACTTGACAATTCAACTTATAAAGAAAATAAATACAAGATGTTGATTTTTTTTTGTGATATCAAAGTAAAAAAAAAAAAAAAAAAAAAACAAGTTACAAACATTTCAAAAAATGAAAATAAGTTAACTGTATTTTGTGGGCATAAAAAATCTATACGATTCGGCCAAGGATGCCCAACATATGCCTGTAGCCATCACTGTCAGTAAGAAGCCTTTCTGTTTTCCAGCCTTTTGGTCTTTCATTGTTTTTATCAACACTTTCTGCTCTGTAACACAATCACTGTTTCATTCATCAAATGTTTTCTCGTTTGGTCCTGTTCTTACCTCCTCTACCTCCTGTTCATCTACTCCAGGATCAAACATGGAGCCCAGATAAGTGAGATGGAAGATGACCAGCAAGCTGAAAATAAGATTCAGCAACATCACCCAATATTCCTATAGACCAGAGAAAATAAAAATAACTGTTAAATGGGCAAAAGGGCATTTTTGTTAATCTTTTTACTATTACAAATAACTTAACACTCGCTGGATACCTTGTTTGTGCTGAGCTTCAGACCACCTTGCTGAAGTGAAGCTTCAGAAGCCAATCGAGGCTGACATTTTCTACCAAACCCTGTCTTTTTAGCCTAGTGTTAAGTTACTGTAAAGCTACAGGGCACTTCATCGACAATCTGAACTAAAAAAAAAGACATCAAAGTGTGACAAAAACCAGTCCGATTTACTCTCAAGAGGGACAAGTATGTAATGCAAAGACTCTTTCAGAGCTACCCAAAAATAAATCCATGTATATTAGGCACACAAAACACCAAGTTCAGAATTTTTGGGGACCCAGGTGTTAACTTATGTGTGGTCGAGTAACCAGCTTGTACAAATGCCATTGTTGCACAGCAATATTGACTTTAAAACTCCTTTTTCCTAATTAAATGTAAAATGGAGGTGCAATACAGTACTGAATAAAACTTTATTGCAAAAGACCCCTTATAGATGCTTAGATGACTCATATCCCTCACCAACACCATCAGGGAGGCGTTTGATCATCCCCCATTCATTCTGAAACATGAGTTATAGAGATGAGAAATCCTCTCACAGAAGGTGTAAATTACATAGAGCCCTAATCTCTAAATCATAGAGTTATTCAGGAATTATGTGAAAGGACAGAAGAATGTGAAACAGAATAATTTCTTAAGTTTCTTGTCTTTTCTGCACTTTATATGAAGCTCATAAAAAAATAGAATTACCAACTTTCAGTTATATGCCTCTACCAACCAGTCAAGTTGCAGTTAAAGCTTATCTTTCATATTTTGGATTCAAAATGTAAAAATTCATTTAATCCTTTTGGACATTTGTGTAAAGATTTTGCATACTTAGCATATGAATTCTTGTGTGCCAAATTTGAGGAAATTCAACCCGGACATTAGCTGCATCTTTTGTACAGTACTGTATGTTTTGAACGCTTAGCAATGTTTTCCATTGTCTACTTTGGTGCACCACACAGCTGAAGCTGTACCTTTTTGTGCCGATGGCTGCAGTCAGAGGCACAGGGCCTGGACAGGATACAGGCACTGAAGGTACATGCAAGCTTCTTTCTAAGGACTGAAGACAGAAAAAAAAACAACTTTGATCATTCAGATAACAGAAACTTTCTACAAAACCTGTTCAAGTAGTTCTACAGTTGTTGAGGTCTATGTACCATAAATGCTGAGAGTCTCCTACTTTACAGTGGTGTTGTGTCAACTTCATTAAAATTGTCATTTCTACTTCCTGTGTGACAACACAGAAGTTTGTGCAGGTGAAAGTCCATCTTTTACATTAAGTAGTTCAGCTTTGACTGCTAGACATTTAAATCCAAGCATGAATTTTTATGCGTACCATGTTCAACATATGTGATGAATCCAAGAGAGAGAAGAACAGCTCCGAGGTGAAAACTCAGACCCTGAAGAAAACAAATAGCAAAGTCAAAGTCAGTCATTCAGCATGTCAAACAAGCTGCATACAGCCCACACTTCTTTATCAAATGTATTTTTCATTATTAAGCAGTTCTCATTACCATAGTAGTATGTCCTTCAATTGTCATTTATATGTATTAGTGTTTAACACAGAAGAAGGTAGAGCAGCAAACAGGCTGCTGTGTTCAGTGAGCAGATTCAGTCATGCGGCACAAATGAAAGGCAGATGTGTTTCATGTATTTCCATACTAAAGTGATGGCAGATGTGTTTGTAACATGGTTTTGGTACACTACAAATTAAAATGTCCACCCAAACTGTAACAGATTATGGCTTAAAGTGTGCATTATCTTACTGACATGCAGTAAGGCGCTGGCTGTGTATGTCACCAGGATGGCTGGGAAAGTTCCCAGTTTCATGGCATTTTTAAAGACATCTGAGGAAGATGAAAGACAGAACACAGTAAAAACATATTATGACAACATATATTGTTTTTTAATGCAAATTCCAAAAAAAACTTTTAAATATTAACTGTCACAAATGTGACAAATGAGATGATACCTTTACTGCTGAGTAAAAGGGGACTGAGTACAATAATTGTCTAGGACCAGTACATTTAAAGCTATCTGTCAGAAGTCCAGCATCCAGCAGGTTAATTTGCTGTGGGGTTTGTGACTTGACAAAGTGCTTAGAAATTCTGGGTTGTTTAAAAGACAGCGTGGAGTCCAGGACTTACATGTTTTCAGCCATCTGGACATGGGGAAGTTCCAGGATGTCACTACCAGCACCATGGAGCGAGGCATTTCCACACTCAGAGGTTTCACCACTCTCATATCCCTGCACAATAAACACACAGACACATGGTACTAGAGAATATGGTAGCAGAGATTCACACTTTCAGTTCATGTTTTGAGAATTTTTTAAATTGTAAGCTAATGTGTACTATCCTACTTTAACCCATTAACACCACCATAACACACTCATAATTCCACCCCTCATTGTCTTTCTCTACACCTGACTGTTTCAGAATTGATCATTCTAGAAATTCCACATATTTTACTGTTGACATTTAAGGCTTTTGGAGGTCAAGTTCCCACCTCTAGGTCTCCTGTTCATTCCATCAACCAACCCACCCATATACTTAAAGCTCATTATCATTATTTATTTACCATTCCACATGTATGACCACATAATAGCTTCACTGTCCTCAAACGGTAAAAAGAATGAAGAATAAATAAATCACACATCACTGCAGCTCAGCTAAACTTACCATCGGATGTGATCTTTTTCTTCAGTGAAGCCTGCTCCTGCAAGCATGCTTGTGCCTTCACTGAGGTGACCCACAAAGTAGTTACTGAAGTGGAAGGATACTGCATTCTCATACGCACGCAGCCACCTGTACAACACACAACATGCAAGTAAGGCCTACACATTACACCCCTAAACCACACATCTCGTTATGGAGTAGGGAACTATATGGGCTGAAATCACTGATTGTCATATGACATAACACAAATCTGCTGGTTCAGAGGCTGCTGGTTTGGTTGATTCAGTTGCAGTGTTTCCCTCTTCTGGTTATCTATCAATCTCTCTCTGCTTGTCTGAGCTCCACGTCCTCCTCCATAGAAGAATAGTGAATCTATTTTATACTTTCAACAAAACATCTCCATGGACAATTCATCACAACTTTCAAATTTCTGACACATTTTCAAGACATTCAAATCCGAAAAATAACTGTTTTTCCAATTGGGTTTCATAGCTCGTGATTGCAATCTTATGTGACATTCGACCACCTGAATGCACAAGCAGGAAAACGTCACAGACCACTCTGTGATTTAAACACCAGTGAAGTTCCCAGAGATAGTAAGCACACACAATTTACTAGCCTTAGTGTTCGAAACCACTGATATCCTTCAAGTTTCAGACTTAGGTGACATGGACCATCAATTGAGCAAACCATCTACCAGTGGAGGAAGTGAGAGCTTCTGAAAACTCCAGAAAAAGCTAGAAAGTGGACTTTGAGTTGAGAATGTTTAGTCCAAGTAACAGATGGTGGATTACTGTAATATTACACAATCAATGATATACACCGATCAGGCACAACATTATGACCACTGACAGGTGACGTGAATAACATCGATCATCCTGTTACGATGCAATATTCTGCTGGGAAACCTTCAGTCCTGACATTCGTGTGAATATTTGACATGTACCACCACCGAAACATTGCAGGTCAAGCAAAACTCTGTTCCCCTATGGCAACAGCAGCCCTTGATGTCAGTTTCCACCCTCAGCAGGACAATGCACCCCTACACACTGCACTGCTCAGGAGTGGCCCGGACAACACAACAGAGCTAAGGTGTTCACCCAGGTTCCACATTCCCCAGATCCAAATCTTATTGAGCATCTGTGGGATGTGCCAGGATAAGCTTAATCTAGGTAGGTTCCACCCTGCAACCTACAGGACCCACAGAATTTACTGCCACCATCCTCAGAGGTCCTGTGTCCATGCCCCACTCGGTCAGAGGACTTTTAGCAGCATAAAGGGGACCAACACAATATTAGGCAAATGGTCATAATGTTATGCCTGATCGCTGTAGTCAAGCACAGTATGGTTTAACTGGCCTTTGGAGAGTTGACAATGCACATTTCAGCAGTAGGACTACAGGAAGAAAGGAAGCACAAATGTTCTTACGTTCACCTCTCAGCTTGTCAGGGAACTAGAGATGGTAATCATAAAGTGATTAGATTAAAGGTATAATATGTAACATGTCCACACTAAAATGTTATACATGTTGTTGATTTGTGTACTCATATTAAGCCATATGTTTCCTACAAAGTTCAAACTCAGAAATACATAATTTTATTCAATGTAACAGCGAGTTACACTTTTAGTCACCTGTCAATGGCATCATCCCTTTACCTGCTGTAGCAAGCAAAACATGATAAACGCTGGAAAGTATAGAAGGAAGAAGCAGAAGGCAATAAACTGGCTAGCTAGCCACTCTTCATGAGCATACATAGTGTCGACTGGTCAGATTTGCCTCCTCTTCATCAGGGTTCAAAAAAACCAAGAGAGTGACTGTCTGAATTCCAAACTTGCCTAAGTTCATTTTGCATGTACAACCTCTGCCTCTTACTGCCTAGTGAGAAGGAGCTGCAGATGGCATTGCTTCATGGGCTGCACAAACAATAAAACAAGTGCATTTTCCTGACGTCTGAAAGAGAAAAGATTTGTTATACTGGTAAATGTGGTGTAATAATATTTGTACAAATCTGTTCCAGCTGAGCAGCTGTTTTCAGCAGATGGTCAAATGGTAACTACAGTGAATTAGTTACAACCATTACATACATATGGTATGTGTATTACTTCATATAAAACCACTGACATGGACGTCACTGTGTGGAGACTGGGATAACATTGGTTTCATATTTGCTTGATATTATTGTTTGATATTATTACTGTCACTGCTGAATACAGCAGCCTGTTGATAAATGAATCTAGAACTGGCAACATTTCACAATCCCCAAGAACCGTTGAGGGAGTCATTTTTACCTGCTGCACTGTCATGAAGATGTTAAGTTGTTCGTTTTCATCTATTTTTTAAATAACAAGTTACATTTGAAAAATAGTGACTTAAAATTTGTTTGTCGGGTTTATTACATTTACAGTTGTTTTAGGGTTACTCATTACAGATGGAAATGGTCAAATATAGTTTTCTATGAGGGTGAAAATTGATCCTTCAGTAGTTTGAGGTATAAATGATGATTTGTGTTTGTTTTTTTTTTTTATCCAAAATTCCCCATAATTCATGAGATGATAAATTAACCATTTATAGAAAAAGTCAGAAAGTGAGAGATCTAAGGATTTTATTTTGACAGAGTTACATGGATTTGAAAACAGCAAGGGGGTAAAATTAGCAGTTCCAATGTTAATTGTTAGATGTGTCCAATACATCTAGTCTAGTCTAATCTATGCACTCTATGAATGTTTGAAGATGTGCAGCTGTTGTGTGTTCTATACTTTAAATTCTGTTGGACCAGTTGCTAAAAAGCAACAGACAATTTAAATAAATGTATTATTTTTTTATGAGTTGATTTTTAAGTCAAATCTGTGGTGTTTACTTACTTGAATGGCATTCCCTAATGTACCTGGCCCAGGTTTTTGTATGAGCATGCATCAGTGGTAAGAACAATGACGCAACTTTTTTACCTGGAAAAGTTACCACTGCACTTTTAACAATTAATAAAGCTGGCCAATTACTGATTACGTAAACTGTTGATAATGTGAATCGCTCTGGGAAAGCCTTACCTTTCTCAAATGTATCTTGGAAGCAGGAAAAAAAAAGACAAACAGGATATTGTCAAAGCAGCATACTATTAAAGTTGTTGTTTTGTGCAAAGCTACCTAGACCGCGGTAGAACAAAGACTTAAGTGCAAAATTCTCTTACTTCTCTGTGACTGAGTTTCCATGTATTGGGATGAACAAAGGGAATAGATAGGGGGCAATGCAGGTGGAGACCAGCAGACAGGTCTGACTCTTCAGGAGGCTCAGGGAGGAACTGTACAGCCACAACCAGCTCTGAGGAACAAAGCCCCTCATTATCACCATAACACAATACATCAACAACACAGTGTGTACAAAGGAGGAGCTACAACTGCCCACTACTCACCAGTTTTGTTCCTTCAACAGCGTTTTTATAACTAGAGAAGCTGATCCAAGGGCCAAAGACAACGGTGCCCACAAAGAGAGTATAGCCCAGGAATTCAGCTAGGGAGGGGAGGGGGCCCACTGCTCCTCTGTCCAGGTCAAAGGCTAGAGAGATGGCCTTCATGGCCACCACCATCTGAGACCCTGACAAAACACACAAAGCCCAATGTCATTTTTCCATCTCTTCAGAGGACATTATTTTGACTTACCGTTACCCTAATCATTATAACTACTTTCCAATCTCTAACGTTTACCCTAACTCTGAACCAAGTTTTCATACTAAAAGTGACTTAGATTATGAAGACTGTTTTTTTTTTATGCCCAAAAGGTGGCAGATTCCCACAATGTCACTGTATAAAGAGATTTATGCCCCCACAACAAGACATCTGCCAGGTGGATGGTTGGACAAAAAGGCATGTGAACTGCATTATCTCTCATCATGATCTCCCTGGCATATGTACTTACAGTACTAGTAGCTTGTGATCAAGAATGTTAACAGAAGTTGCCTCAAAAAAATCTGCTTTTCATCATTATTATGCAGGTATATTATGGACATCATCTATTCCATAAGGAGAATCTATGAGTTAAGCCGGAAGCTTTTACTACACATTGGTTTTAAGTTTTCATGTGAACAAGAAAATTCTGTCTCCTCCAAATTAAGGTAAGTAGCTCATAAATTAACAAAGACTGTTGATACCCACACTTTGTCTTTGCATTCTACATACCTCCTATCAGTGTAAAACTGTTAGTCTAAAGTGTTAATAAAATACAACCATTTCTGAGAGCTTGGTACTCAGTCTTTAAGATATCTTGAGAAAGGTGCCTAAAAATGTAAACACTTCGTGTCCTCCATATGGAGTACCTGAATGTCAGGTTTCTATTAAATGATGTTAACTACTCATGTTCACAAGACTGTCTACAGAGTCACTACAGATTCCTGCATGAGGACATCATATACCACACAGTGTTGATGGGGAATTCCTTGTTTTCCATGATGTAACAGCACAGAGGAGGGCTGCTTGCTCTACTTTAATAATGATCTTTATTGCTAGATACTGATCAGGATTTCTGCAGATATCAACCAGTCAAACTTAATGCTTTTTAATGCCATTTTAATGCTATACTGTAAAAATGTTAATGCCAATACCATGAACTCAAGAAATTAAACAGGTTTGGTATTTTTTTGGTAAAAGATGATTTTTATATGAAAACTGTCCCTACCTATCACTATTTCTGAATCTGGAAACCACCCCTGACCACCCACGAGCTGCAGTCATTCTCTGAAATCCATGTTTTCCAGCCATTTTTGCTGGAATTTGCATTTCCCCATTTCCCAGTTCTCCTCCTGGTCCAGCCTGCCGGCCACTTTACAAACATGCAGTTTTAGGCAACTGTACCCGACCGGCTGGAACAATTATTGCAATGCTTCGGCATGTTTACGCAGATGCACATATCTGACCAATCACAGTCTATAATTCTATATTATTATAGTCAAATATTTCCTTGGAAACTGCAGAAAGAATTTTTAATGCCACTGAGAATCAAATTTTTTATACAATTTAAGGCCTTAATTTTCGCAAAATCAATTTAATGACGATTAATGCTTTTTAATGCCCTGCAGAAACCCTGCTGATATTACAACATGTTTTGTAAATGCAGCTACAGGGAAAATAATTAACAATATTTCCTTTTCTTGAAGTGAGAAAATACTTAAGTGGGCCCTTTACATATCAAGGTAAGTTCGACTCAGTCTAAAAACTATTGTTTACTGCCTCTTGGCTCTTAAAAAACAAAAAAACCCTTGATTATGTGATCCTTCAGATTCTTCTGGAGTGCTCTTGATTTTGTGGCTTTAACCGTATGATCATAATACATACTTGTAACTTGTTTCCAAGCTTAGATATAGTATGGAAGTTGGAACTGTGGTGAATGATTAGTTTTAGCGTTGTATATGCATATATATTTTATTCAATCTTAACACTAACTAATAAATGTACTAATTTATAATTGGTTTATAACCAACAGAGTACTATAATGCAACGTGCAATGTCTAAATTGTGACTCATTTCTTTACTCTTAACTGCATCATTCATTTTATAGGACTTTCACTATATTTCTGACATACTCATTAGTCTGTGCTTTCATTTCCATGTAGCTGGAATGACAGATCAAACATTACATTACTAAATGATTTCCTGAAATTTCCCTCTATATTCTGAATGGCTAGTACACATTCCAAAAGTTATTACTTCAATGGTCCCTGTGCTCTGTGTTTCAGTCTATTCTCACAGTTCAGCAAGTAGTGCAAACTAATTTCCATACCAATATTTTTTCTATACTTTTCTCTGATGTATATGACCATAAACTGTATATTTGTCATCATCATAACTATAATTTACGCTGAGGTGTGTGTCTATCATATACTTTATATACTCTTTAAAACACACACCGTTAATTGCTGTGGTCAACAATATTATCTTTACTATATAACAGCAGGGGTGAAAGTAAGCCGGTACGGTCCGGAACGGCGTTCCGGTAAGAGTTTAGGTCCCGGAACGGCGTGGTACGGAGATCACGGGAGATGAGCTGCCAGCTCAAACAGTGAACCGGCCGCGGATCCCGCGACCCGTGCGAATCGTACTCGTGAACACAAAAAAGTGATGCTAAAGCATGAAGCCTAAAACATTAAGCACTTTATTTCCTACGTAAATTTCAAACACGAGATTATTTTTGCTTGCAACCGTAGGATAATAAGCCATGACAAAGCGTTCATTCTCCGTGGGCGTCTGTCTTGCTCACACACGTTTACATTGTTGCATTGTTGCACTACAAATAAAAGCCTGTTTACATAACTGACTAGACTTTTTAAATCAATAAATGTATTTGATGAATTAAAATTATTAAAAAAAATAAATAAATATATATATATATATATATATATATATATATATATATATATATATATATATATATATATATATATATATATATATATATATATATATATATATATATATATATATATATATATTATTTTTTTTCAATTTATCTACAGTACCAGCAAAAAAAAAAAATCTACTTTCACCCATGTATAACAGTAAAGCTTAATCCCTCACACCATGCAGTAGCTGTGTGAAAATGAATTTGTTAGAAATGTGTAACATCAATAAGAGGAACTCACAAGAAAAAAACACAAACACAATTTGAACAAAATTATTTCATAGTTACCTCTTATTTTATGCCAGGTCACAATGTCGATTAAATGCAGCTCTCTGAAATGAACAGGTATGAAATAATATTGAAAGACTTGAATTCTACACCAGATTGTAAAGGGTTTAAAGAATGGGAATTAATTAATGGGAAAATTTGTACAAAATAACTGGGCAAATTATCAAAGTACAAAAGGAAGGGTAGGCATTGATCGTACTGTCATGAGCAAAAACATTACGAGGAGCAGGCGCACAGCCACACTCACATAAATTATCTGATAGACATTCATCTAATTTTCAGGGTCTGACTTTAACAAACAGATGCTCTGATCATGTTTTACTACAACTACACAACTTATTTAATGCTTTCACCTCATTATACAATGTACAGGTCACACTTTAGACCCTCCCCATCAAAATTTTGATCAGTTTTACAGCTGTATAGTTTTGCACGGAGATAAACAACAAGCTTTTTTCTAAGATTTTCAATAGTATCCTAAGGTATTTTCAGTAAATTCAGTGTTTAGCATTTAGCAGCAAGGTTGAAGCAACTGAAGTAACTATGCCAGATTCTCTCATCAATCTTAATTTCTCTCAGGATGCTAAATAAACATATTTTGGCTGCTGTGCCATTCAAAATAAATATCATTTGATATTGATATATCGTGCGCTGATGCATTATGCCATTTTCATGCTTTGGTTCTGCTTCTGAATGATTCATCAGTGGCACAAAACCTAATTCCTTCTCATTAGCAGCTTCAGGTACATCTGCATCTGCAGAGGTATTGTCATGAAATCCCTCCAATATCAAAGAAACTGTGTAAACTACTTTGTAAATGTAAATGAGCTTGTGCTTCTTATATGAATATTTCACAGCGGTGTGAGCAAATTTCCCATGAGGATCACGAAATAAGTGGCAGCCAACCAGTTAATAATGTTAAAGTGAGTGTAAACCCCACAGTAGAATATTACAGTCAGGTGGTTGTCTTTTCTCTGTATCAACTGAATAGAGTCAGTGTGGCGTGCAGGCAACTAGTGGCCCACAACTGCATTCACTTAATGTTCTCTCACCCAATTAGGAGGTAGATGAGGATGACGGCTGAGAGGAAGATGCCTCTGCTGCTGGAGTGTCGGCTAAGAAGCAGAATGAGGTAACAGAGCACACTGAGCAACAGCACCCACAGCATATGCAGCTCAAAGAACAGGAAGAGGCCATACATCCCAGCCAGCACTGACACTACATGTTTCACAGTGGATGCAACACCTAAGGAACAAAAGCACAAAAACATTTGTGATCTCAAGTCCAGTGGCCTCTTGTTTCTATACTGAGACTACAATCTGACTGAAATAACAATCTTTCATTACTTGCAAAAAATGTTGAATTTGTGTAGACTGTAGCCAGGAAAATAAATACACGTTTACCACCATAGCTACAGTCTACACAAATTAAGACACTGATAAAGCTCACTGTTGATTTGTCACTTTACAGGGTATCAAATGCATTAGAATACAGTCTTTTAGCTTAGGATAGGAATGCTGCTGAAATCCATATTGTCAGTATACACAAAATCCACATTTCTTCACAATTACATCATTATCAAAAATAGGTAAGACATGTCTCTCTGTAAAGGTTCCTACTTGCCAATATGTAGTCAGTGCAGCTCACCCAATCTGAAGCAGAGTCTGCAGATCAGGCAGAGGAGCAGCAGCCTCCAGACCTGCTGCAGGCCCTGTTGGACTGTACTGAGACCACAGCTCTCAGCCAGCTGCTGCCACACTGCCAGCCTGCTGGACATGTCTATCCTGCACAGACAGACAAACAAACAAACAAACAAACAGAGCGAGAGAGACCATTAAAAAATGTAGTACAACTTTCATCAACCTTTGTAAATGACTGCATGACAAAAAACAAAGTAGAACAATAATTACTTCTATCTAAACTACACACCACAGTAGAATGGACAGTCTTGCAAATCAGTGGACATGACGGCAATATTGGATTTTGTGCAAAAAAAAAAAACTGAACAATTTAACATTTGAGAAAGTAGGGTTTACTGGATGTTATCTTGTAGCACAGATAGGCTGAGATCAGAAAGTGGACAATGAATTATTCACTGACCCATCTGCACTTTCAAAATATGCATCGTGTAGTTACTAACTCGGCATACATTTCACCCAGCCATATCTAACTTCCACTTTAACAAGCATTAAGCGAATAGTAAAGTTCTACTATATGAACATACGTTTCTAACTTTGAGAACTCTAACAGTGGCGTTAGTTATATAGCGTCACCTTTAACTTATTACTGAGGTCTGTTGTCAGCTCTGTTAAACAAATCACGGCTAAGAGTTAAACATAACACTTTAAGTTAGTAGTTTAAGTTAGTTGAAGTGGAACAAACCACTACCATAGCTTAGCAGTGATTTTTAGATAGCAAAGATGCTAACCTGAGCTGTAGAAGAAGGGGAATGTATGCCCGTAGCTTGACTTCTTCTTCTTCGTTTTCCTTCTTCTTCTTCGTCTTCTTGGGTTTATTGGTGGTTAGCAAACCAGTTTACGGCGCATTACTGCCACCTACTGGAAGGAGTGTGGAACAGAAGATTGGCAATTAAAAAAAACGAGACACAAAACTGTAACTTCTTTCCAGCGGCTCTCTGTCTTCAACAAATATGATTTGTTGGGTATTTATACGCCATGAGGTTGCCCTGTCTGCCCTTTCCTGAGACGGCTGATCACAGCTTCTTCATTTTGGTTCTACCCACCCTCGCTCCAGCATCCACAATATCCTTCAATAACATCTCAGTACTTCACATATCAAGTTGGGTGATACAAACTGCAGCACCTGTGTGTCCACTCTGCCTACTTTATGATTTTACTTCGAACCATCATTAAATACAATCATCTTATCCGCAAAATGTTGCTCTATGTAGTTTTGAGCTACGTACCAGGCGCTGGGATAAATGGCATCACAAACTGTCAGGGAGGAACAGGAACCTCTAGACAATATTGTACATTGCTAAAACCAGCATTATGTGCTTTCACTTTCCCAATCCATCTGAAGCTCATGACATTATATATATATAGTCTATCCCAGCTGACTTGTGAAGGCAGGGGACACCCTGGACAGGTCACCAGTCTATCACAGGGCTACATATAGAGACAAACAATCACCAATTTACCTCAGCATGTTTTTGGACAGTGGGAAGAAGCCGGAGTACCTGGAGAAAATCCACGCATGCACAAGGAGAACATACAAACTCCCTGCAGAAAGATCCCAACGAACCAGGGATCTTCTACTGCACAGCGACAGTGATAACCACTGAGCCATTGTGCAGCCCCATCTTCAAAACAAATACTTTAAATTCTTTTGCATTGTCTTGCTCTACCTGCTGGATGTTATTGCTCTGACATCTCCCATTCTGCAAAACTTCTTTCATGGGGTCAAATTTAAATACATTCTTTTCAGTGACAAGCAATTTGCCCCCAATTCCCTACTAGTCAAACAGCACATTTTTTCTTTTTTTTAAAATTATATTATATTTTATTATTGTATTATATTTTCCTGATATGTTCAGCCAATGTAAACTGTAAATTAAAATTTAAATGGTCCAACCCTTTTCACTCCTTTCTCCTACATCCTTAGGATTATCCCTTCCTTACTTCTTTTCCTAGTAAAAAAGACTGTTAGAATTTGCTCTACTAACCTCAGTCATAACCCCACTCTGCACCTTGCAGTTTTGTAACTGCATACTCCATATTCCTTCCCCTCATTCTACCCCATCATCTGCAATGACTCGCCTATATTTATTGCTACTTTTGAGAAGACACCATTGATCTTAATTATGGAAATCAGTAGACTTATCACACTGCTCTGAAGTATGCCATTACCAACCCCGTACTGATCTGACAAGTCTGACCCAGTCTATGCTTGGATCTTTTTCCTGAACAGAAAATGGTACATGCAGTTCAAAACTTTCCTTCCACCCGATATGTTGTGCACCCTAAATAACAATCCTTCTGTCCATATCATATCATAGGTTTTTACTATGCAGAAAACATTGCAATAACTGACTTTTCTGATGATTTTTTTCTTATTAAATTCTCTTGTTTTATCACTGAGTCCATGATATGCCTTCCTTTCCTAAAACCACTCTGATAACCTGCCAGAGTTTCTCCCACCTCAAAATCATACAGTAACCTGTGGTCATCATCCTCTCTAGTATATTCCATATATTTAATGTTAGTGGTTCTGGTTTCACCAGTTTCTCCTCATACCTGGCAGCTCCCTCCTTCTCCCCTTCACCCTGTGTGTGTCTTTTCCTTCCTGTATAAATCTAGTATCTTCTGAATAAGTCTGTTTTGTGATTTGTGATTCACATCCTTATTTTTCAGTCCCTCTTGGGATTCCAGAGACCCTATGTGTAGTTGTTTCCTGTAGTGTAGTTCCCTGCCTTGCCTTCTAGTGTCGGCCCCATTCCAGTTCCCCTGGATTACTTGTTCAGTGTGTTGTAATTTTGTACATGGATGGTTTAAATCTTTACTGTGTGCAGAGTCTCTGTCTGTACTATGGTCTCTGTACAAACCGTGGCACGCTACCTCTCTCACAGTTTTCCTCAATTTTATTGCAAGATCTTCTGCAACTTGCCCACCTAGCTTTAAAGTTTATTCTTAGTGCTGCCTGGTCCTTTTTTTCTGAATTAAATTAAACTATGTACTAGTTCTGTTCATCTTCACCCCGCAACCAACATACAGTACATACAGCCCAAATCCAATCATCCACTATATCTTTAATCTTTCATTTGAGTCCTCTCCAATTTTACACACCATGTAACTGCAGAAGCATAACGTTGATTTCAATCAGGTTTCCTTCATACCTGCAGCATTTGAGAGTATGTATGTGTAATGAATATTACTGAGAGCTAACAGCAGTGTACATCTAACACTAGAGTTACATTTGTTTTATGGAGCATTTCTGATTGGACAAAATTGTCCCAGCTGTTTCTTATTGAATACCTTCTTGATGTCAAATTGGGGAATACTTTCGTTTGTGAAAGTGGCAACTGATCCAACACTTAATCCCAGATTAAAATTCTAAAATTCTGCTTGTGAAACTGTTCCTACCATCGCCTACCTAACAACAGCAGAAAAGAGTCAAAAGCAAGAAATAGAATTGCTGAATTCCAAGAAAAGATAATAATACTGTGCTAAAAAGTTGGTCTGTCCTTTCATCAGACAAGGCTGAACTAGAGGTGGTGAGCATTTTCAGCTCTGTGATCTCCTGTATGGCTTCAGCACTCCAGATGAACGTTATATATTTTCCATCAGTCACTGCCTTCAAAAGTTTCCCTTTTCATCTAACACTCAAATACTAATGAAGGCAGGACTAGATTAAATTCAATTGATTCTTGCGGTTGAAATGAGAAGATGCTGCTAATAGATTACTATAGTTGTTATAGATGACAATATTATTCATCCTTACCCAAATGTTTCTGCCAAAGATACTTAGCAACTATACACAAATCAACTACAACATTACAGCCACCTGGTTCATACTGTGTAGGTCCCCCTTATGCACCCAAAGCAGCTCTGACCCATTGGGGCTTGGAGAGGGGATCTCTGCAAGTGTCCTGTGGTGTCCTTTTGGGTTATGTGGGTTGCAGAGTGGGTGTCTGTGGATCAGGCTTGATCCAGTTAGGAGACAGGGGAGTTTGGAGACCAAATTTGCAACTTTTAATTGCCGTTATATGCTTTAATGCAAGATGGTTAGACTAACCATGCAGGGCACTCTGCAAGAGTTCCCACTTACCATTCACAATAAAAGGATGACACTTTTATTTTTAAGATTTCAACTGAGGATGAAAAATATGAAGCTAAGGCTTCTATGCATGCTATCTTAGCAGTTTTTGCAGTGTGCCATATTACATTATTTTCCTGGGAAGGCCACTACTGTCATGAAGTGCTGTTGCCATGCATCACACAAGATGCACAACTGGCTTCATATATTGTGGTAAAGCTGCTTGAAAGGCTATTTCTAGATGGCATGGGTGCTTCATGTTACTTCATGTTCCTCAACACAGTTTTTTAAAATGTCCAAAGCAACTTTGTCGTCAGCTCCTCTCAAAACTTCATCAACTAGCTGCTGAAATATAGTAGTCATGTAGTCCAAACTGCATTGTTGTGAAATGAGAAAGTCTTCTAGAAACCCTAAGTGTTGAACACCTTTGGGCTTGACAGACTGAAAAAAATAAAAAATAAAAAAATCCTACTATGTCTGCACTCCCTGTAAGCACCATGGTCCTATTATCACACCTGAACTTGTTTTATCAGTCTTATCCAGGTAGTTTTCTCCTGACTACATCCTTGCTTGTGTTGTATCTACTCTCAGATATACATGACTAAAAGATTAAAGTATCTGCTAAATGAAACTGTAGAATTGTCGAAGTCTTTAGAAGCCTTGGTCAATGCCATCTGCCAATATGCTTCACAAAGGTCAAGTCTTGTCAGATACTTGCTGTTTCCCAAGCACTAAATCAAATTCTCACTCTTGGAATAGGGTAGGCATCCAAAACATGAACAGCATTCAATTTAGAGAAACTAACACAAAATTTCTGTTTTGTGTCATCTTTCCTGGGGACATGCTTCAGTGCAGGTATCAGCTTAGCAGGAACTCTGGAGGTGGTGCCCCTGATGGGTTGCTGGTTAGGTCAATGGAAACATATGTCATGTTGAATGAGATATGTACAGTAGAACTTGGCTTGGTACTGATGAGCCTCTTGCTCCCCCAGTTGGTCTGTTGACAGATGACAGAGCTCAGGGATTGATTGCTCTTCAGCTAGAGCAGGAAATAACTGCTCTTGTGGTTCCTCCTCCTCCTATACAAGCCCCCAACTTTGTTCATGATACAGGTCTAACCAGTCAGTGTTTCTTCAGATTCACATGAAAAACCTGGTGCTTCTTATGACAATCTGGAGTGTTCAGTTCGTAGGTGACAGGACCTACTCTCCTGTTGATCACATAGGGCCACTTAGCTAGGAGACCGCTCTCTATAATGGGAAGAAGAAGCATTAATTTCTTCTCCTCTTTTACAAAATCCTCTGCCAAGCCACTTTGTCGTAGTTCTGCTTTTGATGCTGCTGAGCACTGATCAGATGAATATTGGCCAAATCCTACAACTCTTCAATCTTGTCTCACATCTTTACATATATGAGGGAACATTACATCTTTTTCAGGTTTCGGTCCCTCCCAGGCCTCTTTTAGTGCGTCCAGTGGACCCCATACTGCATGACCATACAAAAGCTGGAATGGAGAAAAACCTGTTGACGTTTGAGGCACCTCTCTGTAAACGAAAAGGAGAGATGGGAATCGTTGGTCCCAGTCTGCCCCTAAGTCTTCCACAAACTTCCTCAGCATGGATTTCAGGTTTTTGTTGAAATGTTAAACAGGATTATCTCTCTGTGGGTAGTAGGGACTGGTTTTGAGGCTGAGAACTAAGGATGCAGCTTTGGTGTATCCTCAAAATAGTGACAGATGGAATCGTTGTAGTGTAACATTCGCTTGCAGGGAGGAAAACACTGGTATTAAAATGGAGAATTTACTGAAAAAAAATAGTAGGGCTGAGTTCTGCATTGATCCATATCCTCAGGAAAACTTGCAAATTTCAGAGTGTTAGCTTGCTAGCTTGGAGGTTGTTGTTTACCATATGGAAGGGAATTTAGAAAATGATAACAGTAGAAGGGAAGAGCAAAGGGGCCAGAAATGAATGGTCAAAGTGAGCTTAACCCAAAGCCTACATCAGTGAGTAAGGCTACGCTTAGCCAGATCGGTCTCCACTAACCAAACTCAACCTTTCTCATTATAATACTAAATGCACCATTTAAATGATTAACTGGAAAACTGCTCAGAGGTATGTATCAGAGTAACATCCACATGAATGCAGGTCCTGAGGCTTCACAGCAAAACATTTCATTGTGACAAGATGATCATAGTTCTTCACTTCACCTGACAGTGATATTAATGTGGCTGATTCAGTATATGTCAGTGTAGAACAAGAACTCTGTTTATTTATGGTTTACTTCTTTAGTTTTTTTGTTGTTGTTATTGTTATTCGTCCCATTCTGAAATCAACTGTAAAAAGTATGTGTACATTTTCAAGACATTTAACATTTGCAATAAAATTTTATTTTTTTATTCATAGACGGTGTACCTTTCCCAATTTAAAAAATGTTTGGTCACAACAGATATTATTTTATAATTGCAAACAATACTCGTCTGTCCTTATTGGCTGCTGTGGGACACAGGAACATGGCTGTGCTTTCTGATTGGTTTCTCTCGAGTAGGCATCGAATAGCTGATGGGTTTGTTCCAGAGGTGTGACCAATACTGTTCAGCCTAACATTTGGGCCACGTAGTTAACAGATGGTGTACAATAGTGTGAAATACTACTACTATCAGCAGCATTATTAGAACCGCCATAGGCCGACTTCCAGCTGCTGGGTGGCTCTTTAAATATTCACACCGTTTCCTCTTCATTCCAGGGAGCGGGCAGAAGGGAGCCCAGCCCCCGCAGGGCGGTCTCTCCAAGAGCCGTTTCCAGTTGCACCTCCGCTGGTGTCCTGTAGGAGGCGGTGCAGCGGGGCTTCTGTCCATGGTGCTGAAGATTCGGCTGGCTCTGTCCGGGGTGCTGAACGGCTCCGGGGTGCTGGACTCAGTGTGCGGCTGCGGTCGGTCCGTGCGGTCCTTTCTGATGTTCGGCTGCTCTGCTGTGGTCGTAGTGAGCGGACTGATCCAGTAACCGTCTGTCTGCCATGTCGGTGCAGAGGGGGAGGGGAGGGCAGTAGTCTGAGCGCAAGGTAAGGCTTTATGTCTCTGACAAAGAGCAGTTTTATTTGTCGGTATTTACGAGGCCTTGTCTGCGGGCTTCACGCTGGAATTCACACTGAGCAGGAAGGACGTGACGAGGCGACAGTAGGCCGCCCTCTAACGTGTCAGGGTGCTCTCTGGCGGTTTTGTTTCCTGAGGAGAATAATTGAAGCTCGGTCCAAATGTACGCTCGGCCCGGCTCCTAACCCGATTATTGTCGGCCGCTGGGCTATTTCCAGCTCCGACATTGAAGCCTTGGAGTCGATACAGTAAATTTAGCGAAGAGTGTGAACCGCTGAATGCCGCTGGCTTTTGTATGTTTCCTGTTTTGTCATTGTGCCAGTTTAAGAGAGCAGAAGGCCTCGTTCCAGTTAGCAGCCCGGCCTCCATCTCTGCTGTCCCTGTGCTCTCTACCTAATGTTGTCATTTTGCTTTTCATGTAAAATGTCAACAGTCAGTGCTCGTTCAAAGTGAAGGCACGGTGAGCCTTAGTGATACCGAGGCCTTACAGAAGGCAGGAGACCTTCAAGCCTTCTGTGACTCAGTTCAAAGAGCCACACACTGTCACGACCACAGCTGTCAGCTGTCAAACTGCCATGTAGGACGAGTCTTTGTAATCCACTCCAAGAGCAGGGATCTCTTCCCAAGTTATGGTTGTACTTTTGTAATATGTTTTCTTAGTTTTCATTATGAGCATGTTGTATTTACACATGCAATAAAATTTAGGAATGCCTTTGTATGCTAACACTTTTAAATAAATAAATAAATTTAGTAAAATAATGAAGATGCTATTTGCTTTTGGTATTATTTGGATTTTTTTGGTTGTTGTCTAATGAAAACAGCAGTTTCTCAAGACTTAAGAAAAAGAAATGATTCTGCAATATGAACTGGGTTTCAGTGTGTTCTCTTAGAAAGACATTTAATCTAATTTAGATGTAGGAATTTTAATCTTGGAAATCAAAAAATCACAATGTAGGATCTATTAATAGTTTATATTGTTGTGGCTTTAAAGGGCATTGTAAGTTTGTTTACTTATTTTTCTGTTAGATTTTGAAAGGATGGAGCTTGTGTCGCTGTGACTTTCCTTCCTGTCTTTTTGATTGCCTGCTCCACCCTTCTTCTTACCAAATCAGCTCCTCATATACATTCATACACACACTCCCCAGCAACTTGGTTGCATGGTTGTTGGTGCCAGACGTGCGTCTTCAGCTGCTTCAGAGTTAGGTCGTCTACAGGGATTTTCACATGCAGCCATCTTCGGGGTTTTACGGAGAATGGTATGATTGGAAACTAAACTTGGACAACAGGAGACTAGGAAAACATTAGCTGGTCTGATGAGCCTTGATTTCTGCCACAGCATTTAATGTGGTGTCAGAATTTGACCTAAATGTAAAAGCATGCATCCATTCTGCCTGTATCAACTGTTGAGGCTGGCGGCAGTTGTGTAAAGCTGTGGAACACATCTTTCTGGTCCATGCTGGGCCCCTTAGTGGCATTTAAGTATCATCTTCTCAAGTCCCTCCCCTGTCACTGATGAAGCATCAGCTACTACCTGGGTCACAAAGAAAACAGTGAATGGAATCAAAGCATCAAAACAGCAGATTACAAGTGTGTAAAAATAATTACCTTTCATCACTGTGTGTGTGTGTGTGTGTGTGTGTGTGTGTGTGTGTTTGTGTGTGTGTGTGTGTGTGTGTGTGTGTGTGTTTCACCCAGCAGAAAATGAGTTCAAAGGTCAGACGCTAACAGTGCAACAGGGGAGAGCCAGTCAACTCAGTGACAAAGTATGCATCTTTACATCTCTCTGTCCTGTCTTTCATCTGTGCTGCACTTCCTCGCTTATGACTCTTGCTCATTTAACTCTGTTATTCAGATGAGTCAAGACACTACAGAACCACGAACACGAACCCGCTCCAAAGGCATCCGGGGTCAGTACACACACACACACACACACACACACACACACACACACACACACACACACACAAAATGAGCTGTGATGCCCACCATGTACACTACGACTAAATGCAGTTGTTGGAGTATCACCTGTGCCCATGTTTAATTTGTGTCAAATTAATTTCTAATACATGGACATAGACTGAAACTAAATAATTACAGTTGCTCAAGTGACTATGTGGCCTTTTGATGACATTTTTACATATCTTGGCACTTGTATAATAAAGATAGAGTCTTAAAAACATGCTTGTAAGTCATTGAACCTTTCACTGTGTGAAACAGTAACAATAAAATCTTATTTTTGTCACTTGTGGCTTCCCAAGTTGTAAATTTGGCTGGAATAATGGCTCACTCTTTTTTAGCAGCAGCGTCAAGAGGTTATATGTGGTTTCCCTCATTGCTTCCAACTTCTCTTTGAACCACTGGACATGTTTTAACTCTTTATCTCCTTGGAAAGTTTCACCATTGTTGTGTTTTAGTTTTTCTTTTAAATTATCTGAGTCTTGAATGACACAAGAAATTCCTCATTATCACCAACCTTTAGGTGCTCTTATATCACAGAAAAAGCTGCTCTGAGCTGAACCTCTAACCAGCTGGAACACTATCATGCGACTGTAGTGGTTTTCTCAGTTTCTCACCCTTAACATAAACAACACATTAAGTGGATTTCTCAAAACAGTTCACCCAAACAGCACCACACAATAAATAACCTGCAAAATTGTGTACCCTGTTCAAAATCCAAAATCCAAATCTTAATGTCATTGTCATGACAGTTTGTCTGCTTTATACTCAGGGACATCAGAACTGGTGGGACAAGAGATGAAGCAGGAGTTAAAGTAAGTGATTTTGTGCTTTAGCAAAAGACCATCATAATGTACGAAATGTGAGTTGTGTGTATGAAGTGTACATTTGTTTTTTGTGTGTCAGTAGCACTTGTCCCACGCCTGGATGTGATGGCAAAGGCCACGTCAGTGGAAGATACTCACGACATAGAAGGTAGGTTTTATTATCCTACCTTAAACCTACTATAAATCAAACTTTGTGCAAACAGACAGCCAATTGGCATGAACACAAATTTAGGGCTTCATGAGATATAATATTTTATTTATTTATTTATTTGGTAGGGACAGTGCACATTAATGAACGCCCATTTATTCAGAAATGAGCGTAAATATGCCGGATTATAGCACGATGCTAATTTACATCTGTAGTCCCTAAGAAAAAAAGACGTAACAGTGAAACATAAAACAATAAGTCACAATAAAAGCACACTGCAAAAAGTACACAAAGAAAACATAACAGTGAAACATATAATAAAACATAGGACAATGGATCACAATAAAAATATGTTTGCATATATGAAAATATCTGGCCGGTATCAAGCCAGTTACTGTGTGATTGCACATGTTGAACAAAATAACAGATACAGTAGAGATCATAAATTTATAATCGCACTGTATCAAACTAAAGTATGGCAACAATTCAAGACATGATTTTAGTTGTGAACAGTATTTAGAAAGAAATTGGCTGAAGCTTCCAGCTAGAGCATGGTAACCGGTGCCTTACTAGTCCATCTGACAAGGTGGTTAGAAGCAAGCGGTGAGCAAAAGGTGGACTGAGTTGTGTAACTGAGAAGGCTGAAAGACAGTAAAAGAGGAGCCAAGAGATTCAGAGGACCTGAGGCAGTCAAAGCAGAGTTGGCTATGATGTTACAACCACATGGTATGATGAAACAAACTGGTGAAGAGTGGAGTGAAGAGCTGGGGTTAAAGTACTGCAGAGGCCTGACTGGTGGATGAGGTGTGTAGACTGACACACGACCAACAAGTCACCACACTTTGGTATGCACACACTAACACACAGGAAAGAAAAACAGGAGACAAATAAAAGACAAAAAGGAAAGGGGAAAACAATAGAAACACAAAGAAGAGGATGAAGGGAGTAGCTGCACCATGACAGCTTTTATCTTTTGTGTTTATTTTTGATGTTAATGTTCACTTACATGCCCATTCCTCTCTCCTCAGCATACTGGGCTGCCCAATTGTGAAGAAAAGGAAGCTAGAGGAGGCTGAGGCCGAGGAGAACCAGTCTGCTCCCAAGAGGAAGAACCAATCTGCCAAACAGGCAACAGACGAAGGTTCCACTGCAGATAGTGACACGGCAGAAGAGGAGGAGGAACAGAGAGAGGCGGAAGGGAAGGAGGAAGAAGACATAAAAGACAAGAAGAAAAACAAAATAAAAGGCAAGCCAGAGTCAATAAAAAGTGAGTGAAACCAAATTAGAACAGTTACAACGAAATAGCCTGTGTGAAGACAGGACGCAGTGTCAGAACAAGTGAAATGAGAGCCTCACTTTCTCATGTAGCTCAGAAATGTGCAGAAGAGCAACGTTTTGCTGAACTTGCAGATCACAACACCAACAGCAGGTTAGGTTAGGAAGGTACAGGGACTTTCTTTACCTAATTGTAAAGAATAAGTAAAAATATACAATAAAATTGTGAAAACCATCCCTAAGGATGAAAACATGAAACATGAAAACAATGATAGTATTTTTCATGGTTTTCCCAAAGACTGTGAGTCTTCAGCCATACTAGCTGCTGCATCAGGCTCCAATTCAGCACAATATGCTGAGCTGAACAGGTGACAAATTTAAGTTGTGTGCTGCTCAAACAGGGCAGCTTGGCACTGATTCTCTAAGTCTGTGAATTCTTCCAGAGGGATAGGCACCATTCTTCCAAAGGATATTCCATCATTTGGTATTTTAATGACCATGGTGGTCTACAATATCAGTGTAAAATCTTCCATAGATCTTCATTTGAGTTGAGATCTGTGACTGTGAAGGCCACACATAATTTTAGTCGTCAAACTATTCAGTGAGCCTAATACCCTATGGATGGGGACACTGTCATGCTGGAAGCAACCATTTCCATCAGGACAGAAATGTTTCATCACAGTATAAAGGTGATCACTCAGAACAACTTTAATTGATTTACAGTGATCCTTCCCTTTAAGGAGTCAAGTGGATCCAAAACATGCCTCCCACAGCATGAGAGAGCCACTGGATTTCATCACTGTAGGAGGCGAGAGTTCAGGTTTTAATTTGTAACTCATCTGTACTTACTAACATCAGTGTGCTAACATGCTAACAATGATTAACGTTAACATGCTAATGTTTAGAAGGTAATGTTTTTTTTTTGTCACTGTAACAGCGTGTTATTATAGTTTAGCTTGTTAGCATGCTGATTACTAATTAATTATCACTAAACAGCACAGCTGAGGCTGGTGGGATTGTCATTAGTTTTAACTGGTCTAGAAGACATGCACAAATTCTGATCCAAATCAGAATCAGCTTTCATACAGATCATCATTTAATTCAATTCAGTCATTAGCATCCAAAATGCAAATGGATGCTGTTTGCATATGTAGGAGACATTTAGGAAAGAAGGCTATATAAAGCAGAGAAATATCATTTATTAAATTTATGATATTAGCTTTTAGCACCCGACCAAAAGATAGAATGAGTGCTTTTCATTCCAGTGTATGATAACTTTCTTTGTTTAAAGTTGGCATGAAGAAGTTGCGAAGCTGCACTGTGTAAAAGGTGTCACAAATGAGTTTGTATTCAAGTACGGAAGTTAACAATCGAGTAGGACAGTATTTTGCAGATAGGGGACTTTGGCTAGAAAGAGTAGAGGCAACTAACTCTCCACTATATTTATGCTAAACAAATCAGCTACAAAGTCAGTCATAATGCATGCATCCAGTTGTACATTACCATGAAGCAATGGCAAAGGCAAAAAAAAATGTGACAATGTTATTTATCTATACTTTGAATCCACAGCTGATTGCTCACTGGTGAACACAGCAGACACAGAAATAGCAATTTGTCCTCGGGCCGACGAGAACAAGAACAAAAGCGTCACCTCAGGGACTGAGAACAAAAGTGAAAGTGAGAAAACTAGTGAGGAAGAGAAGCCAGTATTGCTCACTGATGACCACCAGCAGGAGGACACAGGGACGAAGGATGAAGAGGATGCTCAGCTGGCGACACAGGAACCGCCATCAGAGCAACCTGCAGAGGAAGCGGTTGTTACTGAGATTAAAGAGACAAACGAGGAGGAAAAGGATGAAGCAAAAGAAGTAAAGGAAGAGGAAGAGCTGCAAGAAAAACAAGAAAATATTATAGAGGAGAGAGAGGTAGAAAGACAGATGATAAGCAAGGAAAATTCTGATCACCAGTACTCAAGTGGAGATTACAACCATCAGGCCAAAGAATCAAAGCGGGAGCAGGGTGAGAGAATTGAGCAGGATGAGGAAGAAGATGAGGAGCAGCAGGACGAGGAAGAGGAGGATGAAGAGGAAGAGGAGGGAGCAGAGAGGGATGTCCTCCAAGAGAATTACAGACCTTACACTTTGAGTCCATGCACTCAGGGATCTGAAGCCGAGGTGCTACTCAGGGAAGTAAAGGTTAGCACCCCCATGACTGAGGAAGAGGAGGAGTATGAAGAGCAGGAAGAGGAGAGAGAAGAAGAGGAGGAGGACGAGATGCGGGGACAAGAAGAAGGCGAGGTATTGGAAGAGGAGGAGGAAGAGGAGGACTCCAGCAAGGCATCTCCAACTACTGTGGTTATAGAAGTCCACTCTGAGGAGGAGGAGGATGAGGAAGATGAGGAGGAAGAAGAGGAGGAGGAAGAGGAGGAAGAGGTTGAGGAAGGTGACGAGCAAGATCGCATCTCAGAAGGTTCAGGAATCACAGATGACTCAGAGAACTGGGATATGACTCGGGGCAACCTGGGGCTGCTGGAGCAGGCTATCGCATTGAAGGCAGAGGAGGTGAAGGGAGGTCAGGAGATCCGCAGCTCCCCAGACTACCAACCATTCAGTACCTCCAGCAAAAGCTCTGAGGCTGCCGCTGTAGCACGCCGCACCACTCACTACAGTAAAGGTAAAGGTCTACCCACGGTTGTTAATAACTAAGAAAAAGCTATGTTGTTTCTATTATTGTAGAGAATACAGGCTATTATCCTGTTAAGGTTGCTGTTAAAGATTTCAGTGTTCAGCGAATGCTCTATAATTATAATAGTAAGAATGCCCTGATCAAGTTTTTTTTTGCCACCAATTTAATCCGTGTCATTTAATATTTAGTATCTGCCAAGACTAAGTCCCAATCCGAGACCATTTTCCTAGATACTACACACTGCAAGTACATTAAAGTTCCAGAAAATCAATCCTGTGTATCTGCTTGACAGCTGTTCCTTAATGTTATGTAGGTGATTGCGAATCTTGTTGTAAAGCTCTGGTAGGATACTGTTTGAAATGTAATGTGGAGAGGGTTGAGTGTACCGTGGCTCCACAAGCTCCACAAGACAGAGAAAACCTGTATTCTCTACAAGCGTGCCAGATAATGTATTGTGGATTAGCTGTAGTACCTGACTGCACCACCAGGTGGTTGTTTAAGAATATTATTTGAAATTTGCATCATAGTATCCTGCTACAAATTGTAGTCTGTCTTTACGACACCTGTGAAATAGTGGACGTGAATGAAGGATTGGACTTTGGTTCAAGAAGATACTGATGAGTTAAAGAATGCTTTGGTCAGCCCCAGTCCCAGTCTTTGAAATTGGATTAGGACATCCTTATAGTGGAGGCAAAAATGTGAATTTTTTTTGTTTGTGATCATTCTTTATTAGTGAAAGGGCCATAATAATGTAATTATTTGGATACAAAAGCCACCCAGGTATGGAAGAGTAGAAGAAAAGCAGCTCATGAGTCTTCAGTCACAAACAATAAGAGCATGGATCCAGCAGAGGCTGCCCTGGTCCTGGACCTGCCTCAGTAGTGCCTTTGAATATTGTATCATTCAAATGAAAGAGAAATTACCCAGAAAAAAAGAGCACTGAAGAGAAGTAAACAGTGGTTAAAAGGGATCAAATGGAGAAAAAAACACAGAAAAGATAAAAACCTGGAAATCAACCTATAATGTAATACAAACCCAGTTAAACATTATTTCATGGAATTGTCTGGTGTTAATATTTTGTTATTGCATTTGTTAGTCCAGTGCACTTTTGCCACATATAATGTGAAATTTACACTATTCATAATTTCCTTAACCTGGTTTTGTTCAAGTGAGTGGCTTCCAATGGCAGACAATTGCCCTCGTAGTGCTTTTGTGGCTGTAATTAGTCAACAGTTCAAGGCTGTTGTGAAAATTCAAGATCAAAATCCATTCATTTTGTGAATATTTTTTTATTCAATTTTAATACAAATAAACCTATACCTAAGTCTGGTTCTGTAGTCAGTCTAAACTCCTCCCAGGTTTTGTAGCAGGGCCCACTCCTTGTGTTTGTTACTGATGTAGTTTAATTCCTTATCTACATCACATTCTCCTTTATTCAGAAAAGAAGGAAGTGAAGTGTCCAACCCCAGGGTGTGATGGGACAGGCCATGTGACTGGGCTGTACCCTCATCATCGCAGTCTGTCTGGATGTCCTCACAAAGACCGAATCCCCCCAGAGAGTGAGTACACATTACTGAACACCAGTGACTGGTACACTAATGTGACTTGATGCATATTTCTGTCACTTTCAGATTTACTGCAGTTGTCACAGCGATATCAGTCATTTTAACATGGACAACATTTTATTCAGATGCTCAGCAGCTTGGGAGCTTTGATATTATGTATGTATTTATGTATGTATGTGTATCATTGCTGTTTTAATTATTCTAATTACTACCATAAGGATTTTTATTACAATTGCTACAGCCCTCTGTTATTGAAAAAAAACTGCTAATACTTTCATTACCACCACTGCTTTTTCAGCTCGTGTTTGTGCTGCACATCTACTCTTATTACTCCTGCTTCTGATGTGTAACCATCTACAGCAATTTAAACACACTGACCTGAGTTTGCATCTGCTGTGTGTCTGTAGTCCTGGCCATGCATGAGAACGTCTTGAAGTGTCCTACTCCTGGCTGCACAGGCCAAGGGCATGTCAACAGTAACCGCAACACACACCGCAGGTACATACATACATGCAGAGAGAGAAGCACAGTATGAATCTACATAAGCAGTAGTTCTTACTACAGAAATCACTGACATTTGTTTTTTGCATACAGTTTGTGGTTTGGCAGCATTTCAGCTTAATGTAGCAATCGTCGAACCATAATTTTTTTTTTTTTTTTAGCCATTTGGAGTCTGTAGAATTTTAGAATGATTAGAATAATAATGGTAACTATTTCCAAATATATTTGCACAGGATTTTGAGTGAAACCTCACGGAGAACTAATCTCAGCTAATACTACTAACATATATCTATAATTACTCGTCAATAATTAAATGTTTACATCTTTATTAAGAGTTTTATTTCATTAAATGCAAACATCTGGATATGCCTCCTCTTTCAGTCTGTCTGGGTGTCCAATCGCAGCAGCAGCTAAGCTGAACAAGAACCAAGACAAACAGGTTCATTTACAGGCTTCAGCCAGCGAACCTGCTTCCAACTCTGACAGAGTGCTCAGGTGAGACATGCGAGCACATTTTTTCTTTTAATTTTGTTTTTTTAAAACACTGCTTGCCCATGTCTCTTGAGTAATATTACATAACTTATGACTTTTCCTCCAGGCCCATGTGTTTTGTGAAACAGCTAGAGATCCCTCAGTATGGCAGCTACCGGCCCAACACAGTGACCACCACGCCTCGAGCTAACCTAGCCAAGGAGCTGGAGAAATACTCTAAGGTGTCTTTTGACTATGCAAGCTTTGATGTCCAGGTGTTTGGAAAGCGTATGCTCATTCCAAAGACACCCAGCACAGCTGAAACATCACCTAAAGCCTTCAAATGTAAGATCCACACACTTTCCCCCCCTTCCCCACTTCTATGTTGGATTTTGACATGTAATTAGACATAATTTGACATAAAATTGCATTTTTTTAACATGACCTCCACAATGTTGATGCTGTTTTTGAAGTATATTAGCATTGTGAGTCAGTGCTATTATTTGTCATTTGTATTTTTCTTGGATGGTTAGACATTATAGCACATCCAATTCAGAGCCCAACCAGTGCTAGGTTTATGAGGCTGATACTGTTTCTGATGTTTTGCAGGCAAAAAAAATGTTTTAAAAAGTCAGTATTCATTATATCAAACTACTTAGTTAAAGGTCCAAAATATCAATTTGTTTGCACAGATTAACAGACAACAAATTTGAACAACAGCTGTTAAGACAGCGCAACTTTGTTCATCAGGTAGTTGGCTAAAGTATGTTTACTTTTCATCCTTGTTTTCTTATTGTTTGCATAGATTTTTATCATTGTTGCTTTTTTCATAGTCCATGCTCCTTATCAAAATAGAGACTTCCATATATAGAATGTCTAAACAACTGGGAAACTACATCACAAAAACAAAACAATAAACATTTAGGAATAGCAAAGGTAGAGGACTTGGTAGGCAAACACCCTAAAAAACAACATCACAAAAGGCAAGACTGTTAATAGAATAGCATACACAAGATACAAACATCCAAGGATGAGAAGAATTGATTAGATGTTTAATTAAGGAAATGTATATGATCCCCTTGGACCTCATGAAGTTTTATTTTGGCTTTGTCAGACAGTAATGTGCACATTCTGACAAATAAACAGCACTGCATCCTAAATCTATTGTATAATGTCAACAATTTTATATATTTTATAATCTATGACAATTTGTGTAAAATAATGACTTTTTTTGTTTGTTTGGGTTTTTTTTGCCCATCAGGCTCCATACATTACAATGAAATTGTTTTCATTACATCACACCTTTATAGTTCATCATTTACAGAGTTGTAGTTGAAGTAGTTGCTGCTCAACTCTGGGACTGCTTTGACTATACATGCTTCCCATCAATGGTGCCCAAACACACTGGAAAGTTCTAAAATTCCCAGAAATGCTGTATGTGTATGTCATGAATCAGCATACACACAGTGATACAGCCCAGTGTGTATGTAGCTGCTGTACCCTGTAAGAAAAAAGTCACAGTCTTCCAGAAACAGCTACAGAGCCCAGTGTGTTTTTCAACACGGGTTTCTGTGCAACTGTCTGCATAGCAGAGGGACACATATTTTTTGCAGTGTAGAATAGAATTGTATGTGTGCTCATTTTCTGCTTTCAGTGTCCCCATCAGCCTATGCACAAATTACGGCCATGACTACTTTAATTACAGCTCTTATAATAGTGCATTATAAAGATGTGGATGTGCAGTATCTCCTCATGCTACAAGTGTAGTCAAGCCTTTTTGCAATGAGAGCAGCCTGTGCAGCCACAAATTTTAGGCTGCACATGCTCATCAGCAGACGGGTCCCATGCATTTGGGCAGATTACTAAATGTGTCTAGTGGACCATTGTGTTCTCATGGACACAGAAAGTATAGGATACACAGTAGTCTGATGTTTTTCTCTTGTTCTAGTAAATTCATTCTGTTTCATTCTCATACAGCTAAATCATTCCCCAAGGCATCCTCCCCAAGTCACAGTGTGTCAGGAGGCTTTTCTAAGAACACCTTGTCCTCCAGTGGTTATGACTATAGTCAAGATGCAGAGGCAGCCCACATGGCAGCAACAGCCATCCTCAACCTGTCCACTCGCTGCTGGGAGAGACCAGAGGCTCTGAGCACCAAACCCAAGGACCCTTGCACCAAGGTACATTTGCTTTCCTTCAGATAGATTGTTCTTGGGATTTTTTTAGCCTAGTTTATCAGTGTGTAAAGGGCAGCATTCTCACGTTCCTTGATATTTTAGAAATTTCAAGTATCTTAATCCTACAGGAGTCAGATATTGAGGTGGATGAGAATGGCACCTTGGACCTCAGCATGAAGAAGACCAATAGGGAGATCATGCAGTCTCCAGAGCCTTCATCCTCTTCATCTTCCTCCTCTCAACATATGGGAGCCACCTTGTCTCAGGGCCACTCTCAGTCAGAGTGGGAGGGGCCACTAGACTTTACCAAACCAAGTGGAGTCAAGGAGGAAGACCATGAGGAGGTACTGAGCACACCAACATCCCTGTGATAAAAGACAAGTAAATAAAAAGGAAGTTATTCCCAATGTTTAGTAATACACTGCATCACTTATCAGAGGGTACCTGAATTTCAGGAAACCTATATATTACTGTTCTTCAGGTGGAGTATGCAGCTCCCTCATACACTTCATCTGAGGGTGAGGAAGAGGACCAGGAGAACCTGGAGGACAGGAAGTACCCCGGAGAGGTCACCACCAGCAGTTTCAAGGTCAAGTTTCAGCCCAAAGACAGCAAAAAAGAGGTTCTTGTGTAAGTCACAATTTTTTATTTTTTTATTTTTTACAAATTCCTCCATTGAAAACAGGTCCAGAAGTATTCCATTTGTCATTTCACAAGTGGTAACTATAAAAAGCCCTCTTACTTAGATTTGTTTTCTGAAATAAACCAAAAATAATTGATATTATTCAAAAGCACTCTTAAGGGCATCAGACTACTAGATTTACTCAAAGTACCTGGAGTTTGGTTAAACTTAATGTGGGACAAGAATAAACCAGCAAAAATTACTGTGATTAGCTGTCTCAACCAATGCAATCTGCAACACATCTAACCAGGCACAGATACATTTGCAGTCTGAAAAGACAAACAAAAATGAACATATCAGCTAAAGCCCATTGTTTCAAATAATTAAACCCAAATGTGCTGAACACAGCATTAGGTTCACAACTCTCACTAAGACATCATGACCATGGCATGAGTGAAATTCAGCCTTGAAAGCCTAGATCTGGTAATACTTTATAATACTGCCTGGGATTTGAATGAAAAACAATTACAGTTACAATAGTTATTGCTTCTTACTGGCAGAAGACAAGAAGAAAGAAGCAACAACTGGGAATCTTAGAGAAAAGAAAAACGTTTTTGTTGTAGATACTGGATACCTGCAGGTCCCCATTAGTTTGTACTCCATAAAGACTGACAAGACTGTGATTGTTTTAAAGGTTGTATACACTTTTTTCAGATTTTCCTACCTCAATGTACCCCAAAGTTCTCTGGTGTACTGGAGGTACACCAGTAAACCTTGTACTTTCGTTATCACCACTCCGTAAATACAGCAAAAGTTATTTCAACTCCTTTTAACTTCTAACAGTGCTCCCATTTGTAGCCTATTTTGTTAACCTGTTTTGTGTCTATTAGGGTCAGTGGGTTACCAATTTCTCATCCTGCTAATTTCACCTCTTTTCTACAACTACGTCATACTGCAGCTCCTAGCACTAGGTTGCCAGGTCTACGGGCCCTGGAAGACAAACTGCATCTATTCCTACGCTCAGATTTGTTAGCCAAACGTTTATTTGTTCTCTTCAGCATCAGTGATTCTTTCTTCCAGTGTCCCAGCCCCAAACTGTCTCTACTTTCAGTGCATCTACATCAACAATTAATTGCTGGTAAATATATGAACTTAGCACATCTCCCTCTTGCCTCTAGAGTAACCTTAACCTGAACTGTCATATATGGTACAGCTCCATGCCATTCCAAAGAGCTGACCACACTTCGATTTCCATATGCCTGCTTCCTCTGCAGAGGCATATTCTGTCTCTCTTTGCCAGCTTGAAGAAAAGTACTAGATGCCTACTTAACAATTATCCTCAACCTCATTTCAGTGGAACAAGGTTCTACCACATTCAATTCATCTTCAGCAGTTCAACCACCTACTGGGAAATTTTGACTAGGAACTCTACCATTGCATCTTTGCCACCTGCTTATCTTTTTCCTGCATATGAAGCTCCTTCTCATCTTGCTACTGCATACAACATACCGACTCAACACATCCCACAACCTCCTAGCTTCTTCTAGGTGACTCTGAGAGTGCATTGTTTAAATGATGCAAGTGAGAGGAAATTGAACGCTTCTTTATCTCTTTGCAGAGTTGCCAGGCCAGTACTAACTTGCCTAGGTACTCCCGTTGCTTGAAAAGTTTGCTCGCAAACTTTCTCTCATAGCTGCCGATGCTAACAAAACTTTTAAGAATTCAATTAGCAGCATATGCAGGAAGGTTCTTGCGTTGATGCTGTGGAGAAGAATTCAGTGCATTTCCCAAAGGAGAGTATCTCTGATCAGAGGTCAGCTGAAAGGAGGGAGGCCTAGGGAAACCAGAAAAGAGGAGCTTTAGTTTGGTTGACATGCTCTGGGACAGTGGCGTAGGTAAAACCTGATCACAGCTACAGGAGGTGACTGGAGGAGGAGTACCAGATACAACTTCAGCTCAATGTACGTCTATTAGGTGTAAAGACCATAAGTCTGCTCAAAAAAGTCCCAGATGCTGTGGGCTCACAACTGTTTAAAGAGATAAAGATAGGGACTATGATCACTTTTTTTCTCAAGTCCTTTTCCCAAAATTCTAAATTAGTCCTATCAGCATAGCAACTAGGACATATTTCAGTAAACAAAAGAAGTATCATTATAAATTTTTCAGCTCCCTATGGCAGTCATACCCCAAACATCAGTAGCATAATCTCTACTGACAACTTTTTCTATTCCATTTGTAAACTTGCCCCCAGAAGTTGCTGACTTTCAAAAGCCTACCCAATTTCCATCTACCCAGTTTGTAGTTTGATGACTCATTTTGTCTATTGGAAAAGCTAGTCATACTTCACAGAATGGCTCACATTTAGCTGCAAGAGCAGCCTCAAACTGATTTACCCACTATCAGAAGCCTTGTGTTGTTTCCTAATCAATAATGATGAAATTCTGTATCTGGTCCATCTCCTCAATGATTTCCTAGTCATACCTTCTCCTTCGTCACCTCCAGTTCACAGTGTAACCACATGACTCCTACTTCGTTATAAGAAAGGCAAAGGACGCTTTAACCTCTCTGGAGTTCCTCAGTATAACACTTGACACCATCCATTTTCAGGTTTCTTTACCTGTTTAGAAACTCAGCTGTTTTTATCTTAATCTCAGAAACTTTTTTCTTCCTTCTCTGCATAATAAACAAGAACTGTTCTTCCTTGTGAAACACCTGAATTTAGCTTTGTAACATCCCTTCACATGGTCACACTCTCATTTCTCACTTGTTCTTACTTGCATCATCTACACCCTTACTTTTAGACACAGTTGTCCTTGACAGCTCATCGAAAGCAGAAATTCTCATCTGGCAACACCTACTCACTGGAAATTTCCCCTGACGTGGGGAGTAATAAAGGATTGTCTTATCTTATCACCAACAGGAATAGCATCACCTTCTTTTACATTATCTATTTAGCTCTACACAAATGGCTTTGAAAGGTTCCTATGGGAAAAGGTGGTTCTCCACCAGGCTCCCACAGTTCCTCCAAAACTCTTTCCAACCATCTCCATTTAAGAAATATATCCAGTGCTCATTGTTGCCCTTTTGTGGGGGCATGAATGGTCGACAAGATCCATTGTCATCCATTCTGGCAACCTTGTCATAGCTGACATCATCAACAGGAGCCAAATCAACTCTTCTTACTGACAGCTTGGAATTAATTTCCTTTCTTTCTGTCTTTCAGTGTAGCCACATTATTCAGTTCTCTCTACTGTGCTCATTTTGCTGATTAAAATACCTACTATAAATTAAATTATTCCTGTTCCTTCCGAATGCTCTTAGTTATTATTAGTCATTAAAGACCGTCCACATAGGAGCAGCTATAACTTCTCCAAGCCTAGATCCCTTAATTAAGGGATCTACCTCTACCACCTTTCTTATCTGCTCATCAGTATTCCCTCTTTTCCAATCAATAAACAATGTTTGCACTTGCTTTAGGTCATGGTTCTTGCTCGTGAAACACCTATTTTAACTTTTGTTTCTAGTTCCTTACACATGATGCAACCAAGGAGTAACAAAAATTCTTAGTGGTAAATTTATCCTTTCCTAAAATGTCAGTTTGTTACTCTCTTGTTCCTTATAGTCTTGTTTTCTTTCACTGTACCTGTATTTCAGCTCCAACAGGAAGCAGTAAGTGTTTGATTGTAACTGCTTCCTATAATGGAATCACACTGCAAATTGAGAACTATATCATAGAGTGTGACCGTAAAGTCATCTGTAGTAAAAACAAGAAGAAGACACATTTTTCTTTGGAACATCAGTATAAGCACTGGACAGATCTGTGAGCATGTTTTTTGCCCTAGATGTCCCACCCCAGGCTGTGATGGCAGTGGACACATCACTGGCAATTACGCATCACATCGAAGGTAAGACCTGCACTCTGACTGAAATACCAAGCAAAGTGGTATTTTTTATATAAATGCATTGTGTGGTTGCAATAACAGATGATTTGCAGAGGATGAACTATAATTTGATTTTAGCCTCTGCTCCAAAAATTGATTCTGATTAGAATTGTTTTAGAGGGGAAATTGCTGATGGTATTTTTCCAGCCTGATGATTGTTCTTGGAAATAATGGAAAAAGCCGACAACATTAGAAGCCCTACTAAATTGTATCTCTATCAAAAACTCAACAAAACAGATTCCAGCTTGTGGAACTGTAGATAAGCATGCAACAAAGAATGAATTACAACAGTACTTACGAGGGCAGAGTTCTGTCTTCAGAAGAGCCACTTGTTAATCAATGCGTCTGTTATTTGGAGTCTGCTGGTTTGGAATACTATCAAGCATGACAGACAGCTTGGAGTAACTTAGTATGATTAATCTTAATCAAACTGCTTCTTCAATTCTAATGAGACGCGATCAGTCATCAGTACCCGCAGTGCCTCAGTGGTTCTCCACGTGCAGCTTAGCTAAGACACCTTGAGAGCCTCATGACCCATGGAGAAGGAGCATCACCCCAACGTTTGATTACTGTATGTACTGTCTGACCAGGAGAAATGAGGAGGATTCCCCACTTGTTGGTTGAAGTAAAGAAGCCTCTCAGATCAGCAGCAAACAATATTCCAGTGGACTGTTTCATTTACACCTGACATCATTCTGATTGAATGATTTAGAAGATGCTGCACACACATGTTCACTATTATTACTCTACTGAGGAATCAGTTAACACAATAACTCCTGTCCTCCTTGTGTGTGCTGCCCAATCCTGTCCTGGTTCTTTAGTCCAGTTAAGGTTCTGGCTCTTTCTTTCTCTCATACTCGGACATCCTGTTCTCAGTCTGGTTTTCTGACGTTCTCTCTCTAACCTATCTTCCAGTCTGTCAGGCTGTCCTCTTGCTGATAAATCACTTCGGACCCTCATGGCTGCCCACACAGCTGAACTAAAGTATGTGTGCTTTCTCCTGTCTCTCACCTCCAACATGTTCACTGAGCACTCTGCAGCTACAGATCTGTCCCTGCTCTCCTTTTAACACAAAAATCAAATGCTCCAAATCAGTCGTAATTCTCTTTCAATGTTTAAAAAATCTAAACACTAAGCAATGATCCTAAATTATTTTGTGACAAAACTGGTTTCTGCCTGTAGTCTGCTGATAATACAAACTGAAAGAGTGTCTGTGTGTGTCTCAGGTGTCCGACTCCGGGCTGTGATGGATCAGGCCACATCACTGGAAACTACGCTTCACACAGAAGGTGAGAGCTCCTCTCTGGTTTTGCCTGCCAGACCATGCAGTTTGTTTATCTTCCATTAGTTTAGTTATATTTGACTCTGCCAAAGATAAAATAAGTCTATACATCTAGTTGTGGACTTATTTCCTGGTTATCCCTGTGCTTATCATGCTGATTCTTGTAAATTATACAGACTAAAAACGAACAAAAGTCTTTCCATGAACATACAGTGTGAAAGAGACATTAAAAGGAATCCTCAGCAAAGACAACACTAGTTGCCCAACATGTTTTCAGATATATAAAACTGGATTCAAAAGTATTTTTAAATTTTGTAGATAGATAGATAGATAGATAGATTCTTTATTAATTAAGGGAAAATCAAATATTCAGTAGCTTACATACAAAAACAGAAAAAACAAGAAGACAAAACAGGCAGGCTAGTAACCAGATTAACATTAACATTAAGGTTAGTATATACTCTAAAAAACTTGCTGTACAATACTATAAACAAAACATTTCTAATTTTATAATCTGCCAAACTACTAAATTTATTAAGAGTCAATATACAGTATTTACACATTAAGGCACAGTGATTTAAAGTGATTTAAGTGACCTAAAGTGATTTGACAGGTCATAAGAAAAGACACTGTAGTAAAACTACATAAGGTGCATAGACATTCTACAATCACATTGGACCAGTACTAATGTGATCATGACTGAGACAGAGAACTGTATGTTTAAAGAATACCATTTAACAGCTTTGTTTTCATCAAAGTTTTAACTTTTCTTCTTTGTTCCTCCATTTTTTTTCTCTGCCAGTTTGTCTGGATGTCCTCGAGCCAAGAAAGGTGGACTCAAATCAACCCCTACCAAGGATGACAAAGAAGACTCTGAACTGTTGAGGTGAGTGTAGCTCATTAGCTCTTATCAATCAAGCAAACCATGTGTGATATTGCAGTTATAAACAAGCTTATTTTTCATGAAAGTCATTGTTGATATTAATAATTAGCAGAGGATGAATGATTTTGTTTTTCATGATGACCTGACCTTTCGTTCTTCACCACTATTAGAACTAAATTCATCTTTATACACAAATAATATCTCAGTGTAATGGACAATTTGTCATGAAATGAACTGAACACATACATGATCCTCTGAGACTGAAAACTACTTCTACTACTATCTTTCCTTTACCATGTGTCCACACAAGAAACTGCATTTCATCATTCCAAAGGCATATTACCATCAAACATTCAGAGGACACTGACAGTCATGGCTAAGAAAGCCTTTTCAGCTAAACAGTAATTTATACCAATTATGTATTTTAGGCCCAATCCGAAATAAAAAAATATAACTTAAACAAGATTTAATGGCGAAAATGGAAAATAGTTCAATTATATATGTATGAGTATTGAACTTTTTTTTTTTTTTTTTTTTTAAATAAATCATAAACTATTAGAGATTTGATGTCTGGGCATTTGTCTGAAACATTTAGATCTGGTTGTCTTTATTTATAATTAAAAAGAATAAGTACACCGGATTTGGTAGGTTTGATTTTTTACACATCCATTTCTAGTAAAACTTAAACCCAACTAGTCAGACGATGTTTTCTGTCTGTCTCTAGGTGTCCCGTTCCTGGCTGTGACAGTCTAGGTCATATCAGTGGGAAGTACGCCACCCACCGCAGTGCCTATGGCTGTCCACTGGCAGCACGTCGACAGAAGGAAGGTCTTCTTAACGGCACTCCCTTCTCCTGGAAGGCCTTCAAGACCGAAGGCCCAACCTGCCCGACACCAGGCTGTGACGGCTCCGGTCACGCTAATGGCAGCTTCCTGACACACCGCAGGTTTCCTGAATATCCTGAAGTTACAGCACACAGAGAACTGTTTTACCCCAAACTTTGCCTAGAGTTTAACCTAAACGTACAGGGATTTCAACCCAATGTAAGCAGGGACATTTAGATTAAAACACATAATTTTTTTTCAGCCTTCAACATCCTCTGTTGTTAGCGATGCAGATATAAATGTTAAATGCCAGTTAACCCTAGCCAGACTGATTTTTATGTATGTTGGAGATATAGGTAGGCGGAAAGTCAGTGTTACCGAACCTCTTAAATTGTTTGTTAAATCCAGGTAACATGAAAACAGTTCACACTACATTACCGGTTAACCAGTTGAACTACGTAACCACAAGTTGAAACCATTAGCCCATGCTCCAGAGTGCTCTTAGGAGCAGCGACAAAGTTAAGGCATTTGCACTGTAGCTATATAGCATGGGCAGAGAGCACGCCCAGTTACTGAAGAGGAGGAGCACAGGAACAGCTATATGTACATACAGTAATATGCTGACACTGAGCAGCTGATTGACTGTCTAGCCTGCAAACCGACATGAGCAAGTCACTTTTCCCCAATTGCTTGTTTGTGGCTCAATCAACAAGCTGACGTGCAGGACTAAATGCGTGTTTGTAAATTGGAATAGAAGGAAACATCAGCAGGATAGATAATGAGGGTTGTTGTTCAGAGTCTGTGACATATGTTGTGTAGCAGCTGTTTCCTAGCTCGTTGTGACTGTCTGATACAACACTGACCTTACTGCCATATGTGGGCATTTGATTAGTGATGTTGAATGCAGGCACCACTGAATCAGAAATGCTCAAGGTATTCATGTGGTGAATATTAGCTAAAAAACTGTTTAAAGACAGGTATTATATAAGATCCTAATAACCCTTATTTTTTATCATATTACCACATTTTAATTTTATCAGGTACAAACCATGGGCAAGGTAGGATTTCAGAATATGAACAGTGCTCAGTATCTGGGCCCAGGCTGAAAATAATGTTGCTTAGGATGAACATGGGGTTTTAAATCTTTTTCGCCTTGGGGTCCAGTGATCGGTTAAGCCAATGTTGCACAATAAACTCTTTGGTTTTCTGATGTAGCACACTCTCCAAAGAAAACCAAATCACTTCATCTCCACATGGCCTAGTATCTTCATACACCAATATAAAATTCTAATATAAAAGTCTTCATTTTATTATATGAAATGTCCTGAGGCCACCTATTTTGTGAATTGGTGCTGTATACATAAAATTGAATTGAAATTGAGTCAGAACAGTCTCAACATTGTTCAAATGTAAGAGCTTTTAATCCTGATCAGTTACTTCTCTCAGTCTGTCAGGTTGTCCCAGAGCATCGGCCAACAAGAAGAGAGCCAAGTTCCCTGGAGATGAGTATATCACTGCAAAGTTCAGAGCCAGCGATGGTAAGACACAGTGCACAGTTTCCTCTCTTCCTAATGGCGATCCCCCAGTGTCTCCCAAACTATTTTTGCTACTGTTCTGACTAGCATTAAGACATGGAGGCAGCAAAACATGAAAAGTTCATCAGGCTTGTTAGGGATTTGCACAGCACAGATTTGAGTTAGCAGCCCAATGCAGTGTTTTATGCAGTTTGATGGATTTGTAGCCACTACATGCAGTAACATTCTGGGCCACAGATATCTGTAATAACAATGTGTAACAGCCAGACTAGAAGTGGCAGTTCCCTTGGTATTCTATCTGCAAACTATGTGTTATTGTGCTCACTCAGTTTTGGACAACGATGAGGACATTAAACAGCTCAACAAAGAGATCAATGAGCTAAATGAGTCCAACTCAGAGATGGAGGCCGACATGATGAACCTGCACACTCAGGTGAACTAAGCGCACTCACTACACTGCTGCCAGCAGCACTTTGGATATGCTTAAAAAGACATCCAAGACACTGCTGTGTGATGGTAGAGGTGGATATTGTCATTGAGTTACTTATAAGTTTTTCTCAGTTACCAACAATGATACTAAACACTAAAACATCCACTAAAACAGCAAAGAACATTTTTCATATAGACTGCCATTTTTAAGATGTTAAGACTGTGTTCTGTGTCTGTCTCTGCTTCAGATTTCTTCCATGGAGAAGAACCTAAAGAGCATAGAGGAGGAGAATAAACAGATTGAAGAGAGGAATGAAGCCTTGTTCCTGGAGCTATCTGGCCTCAGTCAGGCTTTGATCCACAGTTTAGCCAACATCCGTCTGCCCACCATGGTGAGTGTACTAATTTAACTTTGAAAAGGAAGACCTTTAAATCTTGTAAAATATAAACATCCTCAAATTCTCCTAGTGCCCAGATCCAATGTGGAGCATATTTTGAAAAGCAACAGAGAAGATTTTTTTGGAGGGTGTGTTGACCTGCTGGACTCAGAGGGACTTGCATGGCTGCATGATTCTGTCCCAAGTCTCAGGAAACACGCAAAAAAGCAGGGCTTGATTTTATAGATGCACTTTTGGGCCTCTTTGGAAGAGTCACTGTGGGTAAATCTGTGTTGCAAGTAGGCAAACAAGCAAGTGCATCGTATCATTGTTGTCTGTAAATACCTATTGTTATCAGTTACTGTTGCTTTGAACCAGAGGTCTCCCAACACGATACAAAAGCTTCTCAGTCATAAGTAATGAAAACCACTAAAGCTGTTGGCTATAAGTCATGAAGGAAATCTTCTGTAACTCATGGATTTTAAAAATGAGGGTGGCTTTGTCTTTGTCAATTTTGATTTTGTAACTTTTTTCAATGGTGAAGTATTCAGACAGCCATTCTTGGTCACACAAACATCTCAGAGACCTCCTTCCACTGCTTGACACTGATTTTGAGGTGAAAATGTCGACCTGTCAAACTGTCAACATTAGTACTTTTACTATTTTATGTCTGAAACTTTGTGGATTTAATGCTTAATTTTCTGACTTCTGGACTTGTGTGTGTTCAGCAGGAGCCGCTGTCAGAGCAGAACTTTGATAGCTATGTGGAGACCTTGACACACATGTTTACCAATAAAGACTGCTACCAGAACCCTGAGAACCGAGCTCTGCTAGAGTCCATCAACCAGGCCGTAAAGGGCATTGAGGTGTGACAAATTGCAAGAGGGCGTGAAGCAGAGCATCACATTGACACCAATCTTTCTTTCCAAACCCTTTAGATACTGTATGTAATTAATTCTTCTCATTTGGAACTTTGTCCTTTGTTCTTTGCATTTCTTTCCTTTTTGCATGTTGCTTTATGACGGTACAAGCGTGAACAGATCTAAAGTATGTGACAGCACACTGGAATCAAAATGCTACTGTCAGCAAGGGTATCTAAAGGTATACACAGACAGGTACAGAGCGTGCAGAACAAAGTTAGGAGTGCAGTATACAGCCTAAGCTGAACAGATTCTTAGTTAGTAAACATATTCCATCTCCACTCAATAATGTTGATATTATTCTATATGAGCATAGTGATGTTGCACCTCAAGGACTAGTTTGTAGATTCATTCTTACTATTGCTGTGTAACTATTCAAGTCCTTTGCAAATGTCCGTTTAATAACTTACTTACTCATGTCTGCGGTTTTATTTTTATGTTGACTATTTATTAGTCATTATCTATTTATTTTTAATTTCAAAATGCTACCTGTGAAGATATTAAACAGTAACCAATAGAAGGGAATCATTTCCTCTGCATTGTTGAACCAAGAGGAAATATTTTAAGATATCTACTATGAATTGTTTTATATATCTTATTATTTATTTAAAAATACTGGGATCTTTTTAAGTGCAAATATTTTGTAACTGAAAGGTTTTTAATAATTTTCTAAGGATTTTTTTTTGATGCTTCTGTTTATATGATTTCCTTTTTATTTCCACAAACTATTTTGTGTACACTGCAATACACTGGAAAAATTGAGCTGCGCATATTTGTTATTTATTTGGTGATGACAAAGTGATGGTGAATATTTATTTTGTATTGTCTGTGCTAATGATGGCTGTGTATGGATTAGTATTTAAGTTGCTCTTGAAATAAAGGTTAACCCACAGTAAATGTGGACAGGATTGATTGCATTTTTGTTTTTACTCTGACTTTTCAAATATTTCCACACAAAACTGTTTGATAAAAAAAAAAAAATCTTGCTTGAAACAGCCATTCTATAGATCCCTTGTCACTGTAAAAACCTTCCCTAAAGCTCAGTTTAAACTATATCTTGCAAGCAACTGAGCATTGTTTCTTCATATCATTATCATAACATCTCAGTCAACCTTGGAATAAAACACTACAAAAGAAGGAGAAGCGATTGCCTGGGTATTCATAAGTGAAATCATACTACTACACAGAGCTGGGTGGACTTCAAGCTAACTTTGTGGTCACAGCTTGGTACAATTCTGGCACACCTCCTACATCCTCTTCATCGTGTCCTTTAGCCAGTTAAACACATGTACATAGCTATGCATATAAAATACCTTTGCTCTGATGTCACATGTGTGGCGAGATTCGAGGAATGTTTGTACCCAATTACACCAATTATGGTCCCAACAACGCCACCTGGGACTTGCACCCAGGAAATCCTAGCTCAGGTGTGTTTCACTGTCACTAAACCAATTAAGGCTCAACAGGTTCCATTAACACAGGGGGGCGAGACGTGTTCCAATTTAACAATGTTTATTAACAAATTATAAGAAAGGAAATAATGTGACACACCAGTTAACATATACTAACTAAAAGAAAGAATGGGCAACAAGGAATAAAAACCCGGGCTGGGGCTTACCCTGCGGCAGGATAACCAAAAAGGGGAGAGGAATCCTCAAATGAATCACCCGTGACACTGCAAATAATACACACACACACACACAAAACCAAAAGAAAGGGGGGGACCGTGAAGAAGACGCCACCACCAGGGAATAACTGCCGCAGTAAGCCACAGCACCTGTAAATAGAAAATAAAGATTTATAAAACGTGCCCAAACTAACCATAACTGGTGTGGACAAAAGAAAACAAAACCAAAGAACAATAAATGATGGATTAAATCAATACATGAGGCTGAATAAACTCACAAAGAAAACAAAAAAAAAAAAAACCCAATTAAACCAACTAATGCAACAAAGCAAACCAAAATACCAAAAGGAAATACCTAAATTAATTTCCAAATATCAAAGAAAAACAAAACACCATCAACTGAAGTAGCCCTTGCAGCTGTACAGGTTCTGGTACAGCAGCAACACAACCAGCCTCTGCACGGAGCGGACGCAGACGGTACTCAGCCCTCCTGGGCTGAGAAGTCCGCTCCAAGCCGCAGCAAACAAACAAAACAAAAAAAAAACCACCAACAGTTCACCAGACGAATATTAAAGAGAACCAAAACAGCAGCTCGGCTTGAAGTGATGGTGGCAGTCAGATATGCCGGGCTGTTAACTGAAAAGAAAAATAACCCTGAGTTAATAAACTCATTACATAAAATCAAGATAGCAGCTGGGGGAACCAACCCATCACGTACCTGGCAACTGGAGGGTGTGAGCCACAAGGATACGGCTCACACACACAACCAGAACCAGCCTGTGATCCTATGCCCAGCAGGGCTCCAGCAGATCGCCGCTTCACCCCGGGGAATTCACCCCAGCACTCAGCCACGCTGGAAGGAGTGGAAATATGGTGATCAGCAGATGTAATCACACGACAAAAATAAAAGAAGGCGGCAGAACACTTACATATTCAGACAGCACGCCTTGACGGCAATCACAACAGCTGTATACACCAGAGAACGGCTGCGTCCACCAACACCGTCATGCCAAACCACAGCTACCACAGAAGCAAGCAGGGAGCGGAGGACAGAAAGCTCCACTGCTGCACACCTGAATATAAAGGGCGCATAGTACCGCCCAGCATTTACGGTGCTCGCACCGCTGGCACGGCGCCCAACAGCGGCCAGGAGGGAGACAACCTCCCGTCACACATGTATGACCTACTGCTAGTCTCCCTTTGCAGTGTCTCTCATTTGAACTCAGAGAATCACACATTAATATTTACCTTGAATTTGATGACATTATCATTTGTGGAAACTTATATATATTCAAAAGTAGTATACCAACAACACATCGTCGTCATTGCGCTTGCTTAAAATTGAGTGCATTAGATGCTTTAAATAACAAAATACTATATATTGTTACAGGGGTGTCAGAGAACCCAGACGCAGACACAGACATGGGGAGACAGGAGGAAAATAGGAAAAGGGAGACTAAACTGAGGTAGAAACTAAACCAAACTAAATACAAGAATATGAAAAAGCCCAACAAAGCCCAACACGGAAATCCAAGGAAAAAAAACCCAGTCAAACTAAACTAAGCAAACAAACATTGTACTCACAAGACCCAGTGGAACTAGACTAAAAGGGCAGGCAGAAGCGATTGCCCAGCGGTTGCGGGAGACAAGGCAGGACAACAAGCTGAAGACAGAGATGGGACCAGCAGAAATCAAGAGGGGGAATGTTGAAGAGAGTCCAGGTGGGGTAATGGCAGTCTGGAGGCAATGTAAGGAGTGGCAGGAATCCAAAGGAGAAGCTGAATCCGTGAGAATCTGCAGTCTATGGTCTGGCAGTGAGTGAATGATAGAGCTGAGCTTATATTGCAGGAGGTGATTACCGACAGGTGATTATTGCAGCTATGTCCACTTTCTGCAATCAGCAGACTGCAGGTAAGCCGAGGAGCAGGGAGACAGAGGGGAGAGAGAGAGAAGAGGGAGAGACAGATGACAGATGCAAAGACAGACAGATGCAGGAAGAAAGAGAAAAGGTGTGAGGAGTACAGGGGCAGGGATCATAACATATGTACTGTATATATATCAATCAATCCACCACAACACCTGCAAGGGGCATGTGACCATCAGAACTGGACCATGACACAATGAAGACGGTGGCATGGTCTGATGAATCACATTTCCCTTTTCAACCAGTCGTCTATCAATATTGTTGCCAGATATGTGCTGTAAAGTGCAAAATATAGATTAGCACACTGATCATTGGGTATGACTATTATTGGTAAATGTAAAGAGGGACAAAAATAAATATGAAAAAAAATTTGAAGAAACTGTCAGAGCAGCTTGACAAGGTCAGTACCTCAGCGGTTGGAAAAGGCTGCTTCCTCACCCTCCGGTCTTAGCTCCTCCATAAAGACAAGCAGAGAGGAGAGCTGCACAGAGCAGGTAGATCTCTATTTTTAACTTCAGGACTCAGTTCATCCATAAAGAGGGGCAAGAAGACTGCTTCATGGATCAGGTAGGAGCAAAGCAATACCAGGGTAGTTACTTATGGCTCCTGCGAAGGGTGGGGCATCCCGTCCATGTGCGTCGAGCCAACCAGATGAACCAGTTTCTTCCACTGCTGGCGGTCTTGTGCCAGCAGCTCTGCATCCTCCACAGCAACTCCATGTTGTTTAAGGTCACCCACAACAACTTCGAGCCATCGGGTGCGGGGCTTGCCTGGTGGTCGTGTCCAACCTGCAGCCTTCGGACCGAACTGGAGAATGGCTCTCATTGGATGGTCAGGAGGGAAGCGGAGGACATGGCCGAACCAGCGGGTGCGGCGTTGCGTGGCCAAGCAAGATGCTCTGCGTTGGAAACCCGCTGGGGCCACCTGATGTTTTCGATGGTTCTGAGAGCCTTGCTATCAAAGCCATCTATTATTGCAGCCAGAGTTTCATTTAAGGGCCATGTTTCCGAGCCATAAAGCACGATGGAGAGTACTGCTAAGTTATAAATATGGAGCTTCGTTTTGCGTGAGATAGTCTGGTGCCGCCAGAGTGGTTTCCAGAGACTGCAGAGCTGATGATGCCAGGGCTCTTCTGCGAGTAATCTCTGGTTGTAGGTCCCCGTTGTTTGTCACTATGGACCCCAGATACACAAAATTCTTGACAGGCTCTACGATGTCATTACCAAGCTGCAGGGGAGGTGGATCCGGTCCCGCACCGACATGCATGAACTCGGTTTTTGTCCAGTTCACTTGGAGGCCAAGCCTCTCTGCCTCTTCACTGTATATGCCCAGAGCGTCTCTCAGCTGGCTGTAGGATGTACTGAGCAGGATGGTGTCATCAGCGTACTTCAGGACAGTCAGGTGGTAGCTGCCAAGGGACACTCCGGGGACCTGCTCACAAACCCTGGACATCAGATGGTCAATGATGCAGTTGAAAAGGTCAGGAGCAGCCACGCAGCCCTGGCGAACGCCGCTGGAGATGGGAAACCAGTCGGAGTCTCTGCCTTTAACACGGACACAGCTCTGTGCGTTGCTGTAAAGCAGCTTAAACAGGGCAACAATCTTAGGTGGTGCTCCTAGGGCCTGTAGGATGCTCCACAGTGAGGTATGGCAGACGGTGTCAAAGGCAGCCTTCAGATCAATGAATCCGATGTACAGGTGGCGATCTGTATGGAATTCATAGCTCTTCTCTATCAGCAAGCGAACAGTAGAGATGTGGTCTGTTGTGGAGCGGTTGGGCATGAAGCCAGCCTGCTGGGGACAGCGGCCGCCTCGGATGGCTGGGAGAGCACGAGTGAGCAAGATCCTGGTGAAGAGCTTGCTGGTGATAGAGAGAAGGGTGATACCTCTGTGGTTGCTGCAAACAAGCCTGTCACCCTTACGTTTCCAGAAAGGCAGGATGACTCCTCTGTGTAGTTAGGAGGAAGAAAAAGAGAAGCGTGTACCTTTAACTTCAGGCCTTAGCTCTTTACCAAGCAGGATCAGGGAAGACAACTACAGCAATTCTGCTTCCTTATACAAAGCAGAAACTGGATGTGGCCTGTTGGGTACCATTTGAGGAATGATGACAGCGACTCTGATCTGACAAGCCAGTTTGCTGCAGGATTGGAAACCTGTCCAACCTTTGCTGGCAAACAAATCCTGCCAGCAGGTGGTGATGTTGTTTTTTTGTGTTCATTCTTTGTTCACTGTTACAGCCAATAGGAATGGCAATCAGGTTTCAGGAAGGGAGTGGCTTATGTGTTCAGTTGTGGCTGATAAGGACAGAAATGCAGAGCATTCTGGGAGAAGTCTCTGGAAGAATGTAAAGGTCACCTGAAGCAGAATCACATATGTTTCTGAAGCTGTACTTCTTCCAACTATCAGGTGAAGAACTGTAAGGTGGAGATCCAGTGTGCAGAATGTAGGAGTAACTCACACATCTCTGCTCTCCATGCCGGTCTGGCACCATGGACAATACACCCTGCCATGGGGTCCATTACTGATGACGGTGGGGAGCAGGAGTCACCTCCACCTATTGCCATGCAAACAGGTGTGTGGTAACAAGACTGGTGGACACTCAAGTGCCAAAATCTGTCTCATCTATGTCTACCCAAAGGATCACTGCAACTAGAGACTTAGAGCTTACGCGATTCTAGATGACCAAAGCAACAGATCTCTGGCCAGATCTTCCTTTTTCGACATGTTTGGTTTTGCAAAAAACTCTTCGCTATACACTCTGGAAACTTGTGCAGGGGTGTCCGAGGTGACTGGGAGAAGAGCGAGCAATTTCATTGTGGAATCAGCTGATGGATGATCCAGTCTTCCCTTGCCTATGCTGATTGAATGTGACATGCTCCCTGATAATCGGAATGAAATTCCAACCCATGAGGTAGCTCACTTCCATCCTCTAGTCAAGGACATTGTAGAAGAGATTCCAGCACTCGACCCCCAGAGAGATATTCTGCTGCTACTTGGGAGAGATGTTATTCAGACCCATAAGGCGGATGATCAGTGGAACAGGCCAAATGCTCCCTATGCACAGAGGTTAGCTCTAGGGTAGGTAATTGTTGGAGACATTTGTCTGGCTCATAAACCCAGACATGCAAGCGTTGTCAAGACAAACATCTTGGATGATGGGCGACCAAGCTAGCACAAGTGCAGATGAAAGACCTGCTCTTGCAATAGAAGAATATGCCTTCTTGCAGATAGTGGAGAAGGAAGTCTACCAGGAAAACACGAACAGCTGGGTGGCTCCACTGCCTTTTTTGCTCTCAGAGACCACATCTCCCAACAACAAATGGCAATCCAGCCAACACCTTAATTTACCTCCATTTGACACATGCTGAAGAAATGACCTGAAATGAGGCAACGCTTCATTGACTTAATGCAAAATATATTGACAATGAACCAAATGTGATGGGAGGTTGTGTTCCTCCTGGCCGCTGTTGGGCGCCGTGCCAGCAGTGCATGTATCATGATTGCTGGGCGGTATTATGCGCCCTTTATAGCCAGGTGCATTTCAGTGGTGCTTTCCGTCCTCCGCTCTCTGCTTGTTCCATGGTGACTGTGGCTCTGTGTGACAGCGCTGCTGGGCGCAGCTGCTTCTTCGGTGTGGCTGCCCAGCATTTGTGATCACCATCAAGGCACACTGTCTCCAACACGTGACTGTCCTGTTGCTGGTCTGTTGCATATGATTATGCCTGCCTGGTGGTTACCATCTTTCTGCTCCTTTCAGCGTGGCTGACCGCTAGGCTGGGGCGAAAGAATGATTGGCTGGAGCCCAGCTGTGCATCGAGTTACTGACCCGCTCTGGTTGCGTGTGTGAGGCGCCGCATTTTTTTGTGTGGCTCGCATTCTCTGGTCGTCGGGTACGTACCTATTTGGCTCTTAACCATCTGATCTTTCTGTATTTAATGAGTTTATTAAATTTCCGGTTATTTCTTTTGTGTTAGCAGCCCGGCGTAGGGACGCATCACCATCACTCCAAGCCGTCCTGCCGTTTTTGGTTTTCCTTGTTTGGTATTGTTTGTTTTCCGCCGAGGAGGAGTGGTAGCAATTTACCTCTCTAGCTTAAACATTAACCAGAGATCTTGAGAAATATTGTGAAAATCAGGAACATCCTGTCTCAGAGTGATGCAGAAAAACTAGTCCATGCATTTGTTACTTCTAGGCTTGACTACTGTAATTCCTTCTTATCAGGTTGTCCCAATAGCTCTCTGAAATATCTACAGCTGATCCAAAATGCTGCAGCCAGAGTACTGACGGGAGTTAGCAAGAGAGATCATATTTCTCCTATATTGGTTTCTCTTCATTGGCTTCCTGTTAAATCTAGAATAGAATTCAAAATCCTTCTTCTGACATATAAAGCTCTTAACAACCAATCTCCATCATATCTTAAAGACCTTATAGTACCATATTATCCTAGCAGAACTCTTCGCTCTCAGACTGCAGGCTTACTTGTTGTTCCTAGAATCTCTAAAAGTAGAATGGGAGGCAGAGCCTTCAGTTATCAGGCACCTCTCCTGTGGAACCAGCTCCCAGTTTGGGTTCGGGAGGCGGACACCCTCTCTATTTTTAAGACCAGGCTTAAAACCTTCCTTTTTGACAAAGCTTATAGTTAGGGCTGACTGGGGGACCCTGACGGGGTGAGCTGGTGTTTTCATTTGCACAACTGACTTCCCCTCTTGACGTCCGTTTAGTCTGCCCCTAGTTATGCTGCTATAGGCCTAGGCTGCTGGGGAACCTCTCTTGATGCACTGAGCCCTTCTCTAACTACCTATGTATTTACTATATATACCATTATTGCATTACACTCACTGTTTCTCCCTGTGTCCTTTCTCCGAGTGTCCCTGGTCCCAGAGCTGGATGCTTCAGATGTGTGGTTGTTCTCCCACAAACTGGCCTAATCTCCATCTGTGGGATGCTGCTGCTGACCTTCCTCCAGCCCACTGCTTCCGGCTGCCCATTCCCACCAATCTACTCTGCATTGCCCTTACTATACTTGATCTGCTCATCTACATATTTTTGAATTTACCACCAGCTATATATGTAGTATATTTAATGCCAGAGCTGTACACCATAGCAGTAAACTATAATTATATATATAATTATATAATTAGTTTCCATGTCAGTTGTACTTTGCATGTATCATCTGTCTTATCATGCATGTATCAAATTGTGTGTTTTATGGTCCTTGTCCCCCCCCCCCACCTCTTTACCTCTTCTGTCCCTCTCAACCCACCCGGCCAGCAGGCAGATGGGTCCCCCCACATAAAGAGCCGGGTTCTACTCAAGGTTTTTTTCCCGGTTAAAAGGGTGTTTTCCTTGCTACTGTCACCTTTTGGCTTGCTCTGGGGGTCAGGCATCTGGGTTCTGTAAAGCGTCTTGAGACAATTTGACTGTAATTGGCGCTATATAAATAAAATTGAATTGAAAAAAAAAAATTGAATTCTTACATGGCAGTCTGTCAGTCCACAGCGATGCAAAACACACTTGACTATCATCACTGACACCTAGGTTCCAGCTACTTCTAATTCATTTTAGAACTGATTTTTAAAGACTAGTAATAATTTGCGTTTTCTTACTGATTGTGGCAGTGACAACACTGTGCCATGCACTTTATAGTTTCAAAGTATATTTTGTCAACAATTTGCTTCTTCAGAAATGTATTCAGCTCCTTAGACTTTTGAGTGTATCAAATAGACCCTATTTAAATTTTTTCAGAGAATCAGCAGCTGTAATCAATTGTAATAACTCACACGTCATGCTAATAAGAACATTCGTGTAACACAACTGTCTACACCATGAAAACTGTTACCTCTCGTTATTGTATGTATATATTTTGACCCAGAAAATTTTGTCGTATTTCTAAAACACCTATATTAAATTTATGAAACAACTTGCTGTTTGTGACAAAGACACATCTGCATCAATCACTGAGAAACTTGAGAGATACAGCAGATTCAGGAATCATTGGAAACTCACTACTGCTATGATATACGTAGTCCTTACAAAGGTATGTACACTTTTGTTCATAGCTGTATATACATATATATAATGTAGAAAATACACATACCAGTGAAACAATGTCATTTATTCATTTTAATGGTTAAAAAAATACTTCTTTGTGCAGAGACGACAACAATTCCTTGTTTGCTGAGGAAACAAGGGACCAAACCAATGATGGCCACCAAATAATGACAGGTGGAGCAAGATAAGATGAGGTAAATGTTTTTGAGGAGAGAAAACCAAAAAGGCACAATTTACAATCAATCATGCCCCAAATTCACAATAATAATAATAACAATAATAATAATAATAACGACAACATCAGTAATATCAGTACAGCAAAAGAAAAATCAAAAAATCTGCAACAACAAAAAAATACATACCAATGATATTATACAAGGCAAATCTTGCCTATCAGGCCCCTGCTGTGTGCTCTACCCTAATCAGGCTTCTGTACACTCTGGAGTCCCCCAGTCCTGCTGCTAATACTATACAAATAGCAGTTCTACAGTGCATAGGGACTTCAGCATACTATCTCACCACCAGACATGACACGCAGAGTTTGGAGGGCCCGATGCAATCATCATGGCAGAAGGCACCACAGCCTTGGCACATGATCATGGCTTTGAGGCGGCACGAGCATTTTAGTGCCACCTCCTCAGCCGTACTGTCAGTAAAGGCCTGGATACTGAGGGTAGCCTGGGTGGAAGTCAAGCGGGGGCGCAGATGGAGCACACCTTCTGCCATGCTCCGGGAAAAACCACTGTTGTCCATCACTGACACATTGGCTGTGTAACTTACTCCTCCAACACCTCCACTTTGCTTGGGAAGCTTTCCATACAGTTGAAAGGGAAGGGATGAAGCAGAGGACGAGGGTGAGGGAGAGGAGGAGGAGGAGGGTGAGCCGGAGGAGTAGGGAGTTTTGCTATGCTCTTTCTTTGCCATCCTGGCTAAAGTCATCTCCATGTTGAGGAGTCCCTCCATTGCCCCTCCACTTAAGTAGCTGTCCACAGAGTTCCCAGGCTCCTTTTTGGTTACACGCAAGGGTATAGTGGGGGAGGATTTGGCAAGAGCCTGGCAAGAGGGCCGCACACCGACTTCATTCTTTACAGTGGGTGCAGGAGATAGCTGCTGTTGGTGAGGGTGGGGGAGCTGAGACTGTGGGGGCTTCCAGTTAATCTTAATAGTAGGCGCTGTCTCTGTGAGACAGGGGTCTGTACTGGGAGGAGAGGGGCCATTAGGTATGGTTCGGTGTGCTGGTTGGGTCTTATCTGGAGTGGCCCCCTGTGAGGGCTGAAGACCATGAGACTCTTTGATTACTGCAGACTCCACAGCAGTCGAAGAACTAAGGTCTGACTTACTTCTCGAGGACAGAGAAATGGAGGAGGAGGGTGGAAGAGAGGTGATGACTGGGACAGCACCAGGGGCCTGCTGGGACTGGTACTGCAATACAGCTGGAGCCTCCATCAAACAGGAGACTGAGCGGCTTGTTGGTGAGTTGTGGATCTGAGAGACTGTAGTCAGCTCTGCACTAGAAGACTGGACTGACACCTCAGGTCTGTTGCGAGGCCCTGGAATTCTTCCTACAGGCAGTCTGGACTGGGGTCCTGGTAATCGGCTGATCTCCAGCCTATTGGCAGAGTGTGAGGGTAGAACTTTTTCCAGGGGCAAGCTGCCTTGTAGTAGCTGAGTGACCAAAGGGTTATTGGCCTCCACACTGGAAACAGGTCTGGCAGAGCTAGCCAGTCTTTTGGACACCGCTGCAGCAATTGGGTGAGGGTCAGAGGGCCTTAAAGCTCCACAAGACTCTTCTTCAACAGAACTTTGTCTAGAGGATCTACAGTCATCTTCAGGCTCCATTTTGACCACAACATTGGTGTCCCTTAGTCCTGGTGGGATTGGAGTGGGGAGAGAGTGGTGGTCCTGGGAATGCGAGCGGCTATGTTGTCGATGAAGCAGACCATTGGGGAAGCAAGGCTGAATGACGGTCTGACCTTGGCGGCTTGATACATGGGCCTGGATGACCGGCTGCTGGTTCTGTGTAGGAGGACTGCAGATGACCAACTGGCCATTTCTCTGAGTGCTCAGTTGGTGGCACCAGTCCTGGTCAGGTTGCTGCTGCTGCTCATCCTCTTGGCTCTCATTCTCACAGTCTGAAGCTGTTTCTGTTGAATCACTGTGTGTGCCACCCTCATCATCTTTCTCTCCACCACAGTTCACACGTTGGGGAGAGGACAAATCTGTTTGCCGTCTCTCAGTAGCTGAGCCAGAGAATGTCTCCTGGGGTTCCACATGGTGGGAACCATGCTGGATAACACCACACAGTCCAGCATCTTTCCTTTGTTCCTTATCTTTGGCCTGACAAGAACTGGCCAGTGTCTGAATTACATCTACACCCTGTGCCCCAAATCTAGGAAGGGAATCTGGGATTGAGGTTGGGGCCAGTAAGGGTTTTTCACAACCCTGGTCTACTGTCTCTGAGGGGGCAGCAGCAGAATCTGGCACCTTGCTTTTCCTGGCTGACTGGGTGGCTGATGAGTCAGATTCAGTGTCAGGCTCTGGAGAGAGAGTGCAAGACCTGTCTGTGAACCCATTCGAAGTGTTCTGGACAGTAGCCGATGTTGCTTCTACTTCTTCTCCAACCTCTGGCCCCTGAGCTGTTTCATCTTGATGGGGACTTGGAGTCTGTGGGGGCTCTAAGGACATGGAGGTTGAAGTAGTGGACAATGAAGGGGAAGGCTGGGATATGGACTCTACATTGAGAAGCTGTAGTTGTGTTCCAGACGAATTAGCGCCTGAAGACGTTCCCTGCTCCTCCATCCCACTACCTCTCCTTCTTCCATTTCCATCTCCTCCTCCTCCTCCTCCTGCTCCTCCTGCTCCTCCTCCTCCTCCGGGCTCGATAGGTCCTGGATGCTCTCTCGCTCGTCGTCCATTGCTGCTATCCGGTAGCCCAGCAGCAGGCCGCAGCCTGACCCCGGGCGGCCCTGTCCCGTCGCCAGAGGCTGCAACAGCAGCAGCGGCCTCGCGCTGGGCCCGGGCTTGCTGGGCACGGGCTTTGATGTCCGCCAGGGTACGCGCCCCACCGGTCCCCGACCGCCGCGAGCCCTCATTGGGCGGCACGATCCTGGGGCAGATCTGGTAGGTGGGGTGCCCTTTGACCCATGGAGGTTTGATTCTGGACAGTTGAATCTGAAACAGAGACAAGGACAGAAAGTCAAACTTTACTAAACAAATAATTTGGAGTAAAAAAAAAACAAACAAAAAAAACATTGTGTGCAAACAAAAGCTTTCTTGAAGCCTTTAGCCTTACCCGGATAGGCGGCACCTTGGGTTCTTCTGTTGTCGGCTGCGGCTTCTCTGAACGGACACTGTCAATTGTGGTACGAAAGGACTGACGGTCATCAAGCCGCGGCCTCTTTTCGGGGAAGCTGGAAAAGGCCTCAGTCTCGTCTGGCCTTCTCTTCTGCTCCTTGAGGTGGGTGCTGAGAACAGGGGTGGTGGCTGGGCTAGCTGATGGGCTGCTTTCACGGCTGCTGGTAGCAGTGCCCCCTGTTACGGAGGTGACCACAGAGGCTGTGTCATCAAGGGGATCAACGGCAACTACGGCACTGGAGGACGCCGAGGAAGATGAAGAAGAATCCAGGCCTGCAGCAAAAGCTCCTTGCCTATCAGAAGGTGAGGAGGGTGAGGAGGCAGGCGAAGAGGCTGACGAAGAAGAAGAGGAGGAGGAGGAGGGAGAGGTGGTGGAAGCCAGTACAGGTGCAGTCTCCTCCGAGAGCAGGTGGGTGGAAATTTCAGGCTCCTCATTTGCACATGTGGAGGCTGGGCTGGGGCTAGGGCTGGGAGTTGGAGCAGGAGTCGGGGCTGGCAATGTGGTTGGCTCTGGAGGAGGAGAGGCTTTTGACTCTGTGGGGGCAGTCTCAGCTGGAAGTTCCATGCCACAGTCTGCCTGCAGCACTACCTCACCTTGAACCACTGTGTTGTCCGATATTGGGGAACCAATAGAGACTGCTGAGATGTCCAGTTCAGTACTGGCCTCAGCTTCTGCAGACTGCAGGGCTGGAGTGGCCTTGCAGAGGGTCCGGCGGGCTCTGCGACGCAGGTCAGCCCGTGTGCGTCTCCTCATCCTGCCATCTCTCCTCCGCCGACCCACACTACGTCTTTTAGGGGCACCAGTTGCGACCACAGGCTCACTGTCGAGCACACTTGCTGTAACTTCACTGGCTTCAGTCATGGTGAGCTTTAGGGACTCCTCTCGTGTCAGGCCAGACCTAAGGGAGTATTAAGAATGTTTTAGCAGATTGTGGATATCAAAGTGGGCATGACTGATGTTAGCTATAGTCAATTTGTCTATATGATGAGAACAGTAAAGAAAATGGAAATAGCTGGCATTCAACATCTGGCCAAAAATGAACTGTCCTACATCTAGCGTTTTCTAAATAATACGGATGATACTTGGTGTAAGCAATGTTCATTCAACGAGTAAGTATAATGATAATTGTTAGGGATGACAAAAACCTAATATGGCTGTTATGAGACTAGTCAGTTTAATTTTGATGAAATGCGCTGGCTCTTACTTTTGACCGTGATACTCTTCAAAAAACTTCTCCTTCCACGCCTCTACCTTCTTCTCTTTTTCCATTTCTTGTCGGAAACGCACTTGCATTTCGTGGGTGAACTCACCTAAACAGATCACACACGTGTAACATGTTAAAGTAGCTCCACAACACATTTTTTCTGCAGTGTAAACATGTCTAATTTTAGTATAAACTTGACTTAATTATCCATAACTTGAGCTATGCTGTAGAAATGTGTCAGGACATCGCTACCTTCAAAAGTATAAAGTTAAGACATTTTCTCAATCAGGCGACTGAAAAAGCTGGTTCACCAAGATTATGCCAAAGGGTTTTTTTTGTTGTTTTTTTTTTTTAAATACAGCCCCCCCCCCCCGCCCACGACCCTCATGAGGATTAAGCGGTGTATAGATGATGGATGGATACTTGATGACCTTCTTATGGTCACATCATGTGAGAAATGTTGGGGCATTATGTTGTCTTTTGTCAGGGCTTTCACTGCTGGTGTGTAACATTTCTGCACATTCTTAATAGCAGCCTTTTGGTTTCTTTTTGCTGATGCTCATTCCTGACAAATGAACAACACATTCTTGTCATGTCTCATCTAATGTGACTTTTAAAGGCCTGCCAGAAGTCTCCTTGTCCATGATTGACCAATAACTTACCCTCAGCCAGCCTTTCTTTCCAGCTTTGCGAGGCATGGGTAAAGAATTCATTGTTGAGAGCTGAACTACTCAATCTGGCCATACCATCAGGTCCAATCTACAAGCAGAGAAATCGCAATGTACAAATAGAAGCAAAACAATAAATCCACGTAAGACACAGAGTGGTTGGTGCCTCAAATGCAAACTGTTGCTAAAATGACAACATAAGGCCTGTATTTTAGGGTGTGTAACTGAGCTCAGCTTCATAAAGTTTCAATCATACAGAATTCCAAAATACAAATAAATGTAGTTAGCATACTGCAACACATTCTAAACTGCATAATAGCTTAGCTTAAAACAACTTGCTGCACTAAATGTCCAAAATACTGGTTATATTCTTTTCTAACTTCTAATGCGGTGTACTAATTATTTTAGAGTATACAAATTTCTGCACATATAAAAACAGGGATAAATTGGAAGAACAGTAAAACAACCTACCTGCCGGTCCACTTCTGGCAGCAGTTGCAGCAGCTGCTGTTGGGAGTGTGTGGGAAATGCTGAGAAGGTCCGGACATTGATGAGGGCTCTAATGTTGGTGTTGACTAGGATAGAGCCAGGTGTTTCAAAGTCTACATCCACCCCTCCTCGACTCCTCTTCATGGGCCCTGTCACAAAAATGGGGGGGGGGGGAAACATGTTTTACTTGCCCTGCTGCCTGATGCTAAAGCCGTCTGTAGGCCCATCCCCCAAAGGCCACATAAAGTCATACACAGAAGTTTTCTTGTCCAGTGTTCTTGACAGGTTTACTGGTTACTTTACCCACAGACAGTGGATAAATTAATTGAATCCCACCTTATTTATTATTTTAACAGCATGATTTCCATCTTGTGTGCATTTTACTTTTGGCTATCTGTATTGTTTACAATAATGAAGTCTGATCTGTGAGCTGCATTCTGGATTCTGTCTTTTATGACTGTTGTGTTGTTAATGTTGTGTTATCACAGCAAAAGAGTAACTCTTACCAGAGGGAACATGTTCTCCATTCACTTTAAGAGGGGTGAGCACGACACGTGGCATCATGACCGCTTTCTTCCTTTGCCTCCCTGACTGTAGAAACATAGATGGCGGAATCGATAAGTGCAGACAGTACAGTTGTACAGCACTAGAGGTGTAATAGCATTTGCATTTGTCTTGAAGTGTTTGGTGCATGGCAGTTTGGTCAATTTATGGCAACAATAAATGTTTCACTTGTAATGAATTCTAGTTTCATTCTAATTTATACATTTCTTTTGCTTCTCTGCTGGACCAAAATTGTACCCTAACATGCTACAAGGTACATGCCAAATTGTGAGTTATTCATACGATCACACCCTGCAAAAGTTAGTGTTAAATTCAACTGTAAAAGAAACACTGTGCAGAATGGCACTGCAGACTATAACTAAATCCTGAACAAGTGAACATATTATAGTTTCCACTGTTAACATGGAGTGGCCACTGGCTTCATGAAGGTTTCTGACCTGTCTTGAACGGCTCAGTCTGGTCTGGGCGTGTTGGGTCTGTTGTGTGTCTGTGCGTCCTTGCTGGCCTGCTGCCCTGCTAAGACGGGTCTGAGGTTGGGTGCTGGGAACCTGCAGCTCTGCAGAGCAGGACGCACTAGACGAACTCTCATCTACAGACACTTAAAGCCAAGGAAAAATATATTCTGTCATTAACATTTCTAAACAGCAGAGACATCATCACAGGTATACAGTGGCCAATACCCTCATGAAATAAAGGCCACCCTCTCAAAGCAAAAAAAAAAAAAAAAAGAAGAGGCATGATTTCAAATAATAAATAAATGATAGATATTTTACTGCCCAGAACCTCATCTACTTGTCATTCAGTGGCATGATCTGTATGATTAATCTAAAAAGCAGATTATATTCTAAATACACTGGCTGGTTGTGACATCTCTCACCATGACTACTCATAATGGTACCCCTAGGGTATGTATTGAGAGGTCAAAAGTGTGCGGTTGAGTGTTACCATCATTGTCTGCGCTGGCAGCAGCAGTGGTCTCAGTAGAATCACAGCTCTCCTGCTCAGCGGCCTCAGTTGGGCCGACTGAGGCTACAGCTGAGCCTGACACTGGGGTGCTGCTGCTGGACGCTGGCAGGACGGTACTGCCAGCCGGATCTGATGGCGTCTCTGACTCTGAAGTCGCCTTTGTCCATTGGAGGGCATTCTTCTACAGTGTGAGGAGTAAAAGAGATTAGCAGGCCCCTACTTAAAAATACAGTTTTCTGCCAGTGTTATGCATATCATCCATGTTACTATTCAAAATAATGAGACTGAATGGGTCATTTTTACCCTGTGATATATGGAGTTTTACCCAATTATTAATTTCAGCAAACCATCATCTTTGGCTTTCTTTCATCTTCATACTGATGTCACTTGATAAGCCATTTAAAACTCAAAGTAATAGATACCTGGCCATTCTTTAAAAAAAAAAAAAAAAGCTGGGCTCTTCCATTGCTATATAAACTCAAAAAAAAAAAATACTCACTATACAACCTGATGTTTTATTTTAAGCAACAAAAGAATGTCTGATGAGACTATTTTCAAATGTGTGAGTGATTACCTTGAGAGTGAACAGGCTCATTCGTCCAGGAAGCTTGAAAAAGATACTGTTCTTGACTCGATCCCCCCTCACCTGAGAGTGCAGCATGGTGACCAGGCAGGCCAAAGGAGCTGTACCACTGTACACACACGCACACAAAATACAGAGTAAGATTAAAAACAAATTCACAGCTTTGTTCACATCTATTTGTCATAACAATAAAATACAAGGGTTGGGTAAACAATCTACCAATTTCCAATCTATGTATTCAATTGAATTCCAAATGCTTTTCTTTTCATTTCATCTTCAGTGTTATTTATCTGTCTGTGCCTATCTTCCATTACTTGCATTTGCTCTATTAGCAGTTTCTGCTGTGCCTTTTTGCCTTATTACAAATGAATACCAAACTATATGACCCAGCATGAGTGCTTTGGCTCGTTTCTATAGATGTATTTGGATCTGCATCTTTTGTATTGTTTATTTCAACATATTCCTAGCTGGCTAAGAAAGACGACTACAGAATGAAAAATAGCAAAGGAGCTGCAGTCTTCCATCTCATTCAACAGTAAGAGGCTTCTTGGCGCAACCACAGACTGCAGCTTATCGCCAATGCATATTCCGGCATGCACATCCTTTGAAATCTGCCTTATTAGTAATTATATTTGTAATTTAAAAGTTAATCATTAGCATCCCTTGTTTGAAGTGAAAAAAAGTATACAATATCATCTGCATAGTTAGCCCACACAACAAACTCTCCTCATACCAAGGATTTCAAAAATGCGGACCAGGGCATTGCTTTTTGTCTTTGATGATGGTGATGAATGCACTTTACATTTAGGGTTTGTTGGAGACAACAATGATGAGTTGCTCTTTCTTTCTGATGTTGGAAAGATAGTAACCTCAACTTTGGATATTGTTTTCTTGTGTTATATATTTGCGTTGTGGTACGCATTTGGGCACACATTTGTTTTGTTGTGGTACACAATGAAGTGACACTGGACATGATGACGTCCTATGTAAATCAACGGTATTCTTCGCCACCAATGGTAGTCACCTTAACTGTGTCGCTTCAAGGTTGAGATTAGCTTAACTTGGTACCTGGCCACCTCATGTCAACAGTAGGTTTTTTGCATGTCATCGCTACATGTTGCCAAATTTCACTGTCATTAATGGATGTCTGGCCACCACATTACTGCTGGTCTCTTCCCATGTGTACAAGGCTTAAGACTCCATTTCATGCTCTGGACAATGTATATGCACAAGTCTTCACTTCAGTGGCAGCCAATTTTTGGCAGACACTACAGTCCAAAGTAAATTTTAACTTTCTATTAAGGGTTGTGCCATTCGATAACCACACTGACTTTGGACAACACGAACGCAAACTGTTTATTCCCTCTTTCCTCCCTATTTAGTAAGGAACTATGATCATGAGCACGGTTAATTACCACAAGCTATTCTGCTCCTTACTTTAAAGCAATTTGTTTGCAATTTATTATCTATCAATTCTGGCAAGTGCACTGGGCTGTCTATTTAGAAGGGAATGGCAATTCCTCCAGCCAATTGCTGAATAAAAAAATCCAATTCTTGAAGCCTAACGGGAAAAATAAGAGTGTAGGAACAAAGAAACAAAAAAAGATGGTTCTTCTCAGACATCAATGTTTGCCCTCAAATGCCCAGGTCTTGTCATAGTTGCTGTCTTGAATTTCAACAAACTTACCTGTCTGAAAATGATGATTTAAATCATCATCTCAAAACATCAAGGCACAGCTAATGTTTCTGCTAATACAGTACTGTGAAAAAGGATTTGCCCTCCCTGATGTCTTTTACTTTTGCATATTTCCCACACATATGTTCCAGAAAATCAAACTAATATTTAGATTTATTTAATATTAGACAGAGATAATCCACAAAATGCAAACTTCTGTTTTTACATGATTGTTTATTAAAGAATTATTGAAAACCTATATCACACCTGTGAAAAAGTAACTGCCCCCCAAAACCTAATAATTGGTTGGGCCAACCTGAGCAGCAACAACTGCAGTTAAACGTTTTCCATAGCTTGTGCTCACTCTTTTACATCAGCATGGAAGAATTTTTACCCACAGCATCTCAACTGGATTGAAGACCAGACTTTGACTCAGTCATTCCAAAACCTTAATTTTGTTCTTTTTGAGCCACTCAGAGGTCCAGTGAGGTCTGCAGATATTCGTCTGGGTGCTTTTGTGACCTCCTGGATGAAATGTTGATGCGCTCCTAGAATAATATTGGCAGGCCAACCACCGCTGGGAAGGTTCACCACTCTTCCATGTTTCTCCATTTGTGGATAATGGCTTTCACTGTGGTTCTCTGGAGTCCCAGAGCCATAGCAATGCTTTTGTAACCCTTTCCAAACTAATAAATGTCAATGGCTTTGTTCTTGAATGTCTTTAGAATGTGGCATCATATGCTGCTTTTTGAGACCCTTTAGCTACTTCAACAATGCCAGACAGGTTCTATTTAGTCATGTTTAGATTCAACAGGTCTGGCAGTAATCGTATGTGGGTGTGGCTGATGAAATTGACCCCAACTCTCAAATGAATTTGGTCATTTGGTAGATTGTTGGTTAAATGGGCAATTACTTAATCACATAGGTCAAGATGGGCTGGACAGCATTTTTCCTTAAAAAAAAATAAAATCATCATCTAAAAACAAACTACATTTTGTGTATTCTTCGGATATCTTTGTCTTACATCTGATCTGAAACATTTACGTGTGATAAATATGCAAAAATAGAAGATACCGTAAAAAAAATAAAAAAATTGTCACGGCACTGTATATGCCACATGTACGCACAGACATTACAAAATATGAAAGAGCAAGAAAAGTGTTAACAGTAGACAAGGAATTAGTGTAGGCAATGAAAGGCTATAGTCCTTCAACCTACCTTCTGTATAGGTCAGCAGCAAGCCAAGTTGTCCATGCACAAGGAAATAAAAAAAACGAACTATAAACACACTGATTGACATAACAGTTAACATGACAGTGTAAGTGTGATAAGTTTACTGCCTGTTAAAAATACTATAAAATCATTAACAAATAAAACACAGGAAAGTTCAATATTTCAAAAAAGTTTACGTGAAGGTTATATACATTCCTGACTGCAGAGCAGTAGCAGTAATAGTATACTACACTGTTTTGACAATCAGCCAATTAGCAAAACAGCATAGAACACGCATATGATTACTGATCATCCAGCTACACTTGTAGATGAAAACTGACTACAATTTAAACTCAATATTACACATTTTGTTATGGTTTATGAATTGTCATGGTATCTACAGGCTTTAAGAACCATATTTATACATATTGATACTCTCAAGAATGACTAATGACAAATGAATATCAGTCCTACATTCCCATTAGATCGAGCAGAAGTGTGTTTGTGTACTTGTCACACTATGTATATGAGGATCAGTTTGCGCTTTAACCCCTGGAGAGAAGATATTTTGGTAAAGTGAAGCTATACAAGTGTGTGTGTGTGTGTGTGTGTGTGTGTGTGTGTGTGTTTCTGTCTGTCTGACCGCATCTCCTTCAGCCCCTTGGTCTGGATGACATGCAGGATTTGTTTGGGAGTCATAGGTGCATCAGAGAAGTTCTCCAGAACCTGGAAAACATTGGTTTTACACCAAAAAGATTGTCAAATGCTAAACTGTTAAAAAAAAAAAAAAAAAAAGTAAAAACACACAACAAATTTAAATAAAGACTCAAAAGCAAGAGTTTCAAAGGCTAACAAGCTAGAATTTTGCTAAAGATTTAACACAAACAATATCTCAAAGCCTTAGACAAATGTTAAAATCCAATTCACTGAGAAAAACAACATGTTTATTTTTCTGAATTAATAATTATTATTAAAAGCATAGAACAGCAGCTGGCAGAGTTCTGTACATAGGTAGTATCATGGCGCCTGCATTTTCGTTACAATGATTGGAAAACTACAAAATCTTTACAGTAGAGTTTGCCAATAACAAGATCAGCAGAAGCAGGTGCATGTCAGAGAGAAAAAGAACTTGCAGTGTCACAAACAGGCATTAATGTTTGTGCAATCTGTGTTATGGGAACAATGAAACTGCAGATTCGCAGTTCTAATTAGAGCTGAGCTAATGCTGATTTTGAATATGAATAGCAATATTTAAAAGGTTAAAATTTGTTTAAAATAGAGAATTCTGAGTAACAATGCATCTGTGATAAGCTTTAATCATATGGAGCAATGCAGTGCTTTAAGTTATTTTTCAAATTAAACTAGAATTATCAAGTATCAAGTTGCAGTTTACATTTGTATCTGTCTAGACTTGACCCTTGACCTTTCTCATTTTATCCTTGTACACATTTACGTGAAACCTAATTAGCGCATAAATTCTTGGGTTACAGTGTCTATGAAATGTATTCACCTCTTTTAAAGTTTTCCCCTTCTATTGCTTTTCAATGTGGTTAATTTATTTGGCTTTTTTGACAAGAATTTACAAGAAAGACTTCTTTCATGTCTAAGTGAAACAAGTTTTTACAAGTTCATGTCAAATAGTTAAAAATATAACATGTAAAATAATTGATTTCAGAAGTATTCTCCCCTTTTCAATTGACTCCTAATTCAACACAGCAAGTTTAAGATCTCCCCAAAGATTTTCAGCAATGTTTAGGTAAGGTTCACCTTGTCTTTCTTTAAGTAACTAATGGTGGATTTGACATTTGATTTGGATTTTGCTTTTGTGCCTAATATTTCAGACAGTGGAATCTGCAAGCTGGTAGCTCTCGGCTATCTATTTATAGCCTTCCGCTGTTTTGTGGGCCTTAGTTAGTCTCCTCAGTCAGTTGTTCAGAAGGACCCATGGTTGTTGAGTTGGAAATTTTTTGGCTCTAGAATCAGCAGACGATTTCTAAAAACAATATCCTGACATGCCTTACATTCGAAATGTGTCAATTAATGTGACACAAATTACATGAGTTCAAGTTCAACAGTGCACAAGCACAGAATGAAAAGACATTATGTTTTGTTTTTGCCTTGTTTTCTTGGCACCAAAAGCTAAAACATGGCAAAGGCTCTCCACTCCATGTTTTATATCTGAAAAGGATTCAAGGCTATTTGCAAATGAAGAAATGTGGATTTTTTTTCAGATATTTTCAAGTATGTATATTTTGGAACTGGACTGAAAATACAGTAGAAGATTTGAGACTTGGGTTAGGCTAGGAGTACAACCATGCATCTGTACAATCAAATTTGATCTCATACAAAAATAGTCATAGCTTCTACCTTTATCAAGATAATAATGTTCAGTTTTGACTGACACTTCCTAAAGCTGCATTTTCCAGGTTGACTGCAGAATTAGTTGAACAGAAGGTAAGAAAAACAACAGTCCACCAGGATCAATCTATTATTTTTGGTGGTAGGAGGAACAGAACACCCCTTCATTTTTTCACAGCTTTGAACTCACCCAACCCAAGGTCTACCTTGTTTAATAGTTACGCTTACCGAACATTAACCTGGAGCTCAACTCCAAACTGACTGACACCATGACAAGCTGATAGCTGCATTTTATTAAAAGAGATGGCTATAAAAGCTGACCCTAGCTTAACAAGCAACAAAAACAAAAAACAGCAGGCTAACCTGTCTGTGTTATACTCAATAGTTCTGCACTGGGATCACCATACGATATAGGTCTAGTTCCAGAAATCATATGAATCATTTCTGGGGAATGCTGGCCTGCTCTGAGTCTGCTATCATTTCAGTATAAAATAGAGTTCAAATCATTTAAAAGCAAATATTAACTTTTATTTTTCATTATTATGTGTTATGTCCAGACCAACAATTACCTACAAATTCAGCAAGAGAAATATAATTAAATTAACACCTGTCAGAAAGTTTCAGAAAGAAGAATGGCCTCAATGAGGTAGTTAAACTTTGATCGTGAAACTGAATCCAATACACTTCATCTGCAGTCAATATTAAAGAAGTGGCATGCACTGTTTTGACTAGAAAGAGGAGATCAATTAAAGGAGCACACAGGTATTTTGAAAGCATATTTAAATTTCTAATATTAGACAACATACCCATGTTTTGGAATGTATGTCACTGTACACTGCTAAAAGATGGCAAATGTGTTTGTTTTTTTGCAAAACTTGGAATTCAAATTTCACTAAGTAGCTCTACAGTTACATAGAGCTGAATTTCCATCTTAAGTAACTAGAACTTTTTTAAAAGTAACTAAAAGCTTCCCTCAGCCTGTTGAGTATTTGTATTTCTAGTCGTGGTCTAAGTACTTCCACAGATTAGACAAGTTAGTCAGCTGATGCATAAAAAAATGATGACTGTTATAACACCTGAGGGGGTCTCAATGATAACTGGTTAAACTCTGAGTCAAATGCTAATTGGTTAAACACAAGCAGGACAGCAAGCACCATTTTCTGCCATCTTAATGTCCTTGTCTACTCGCAGTAAGTCTCTTGCCATCTCAGTCTGCAGTACATAATGGTTTGGCTGCACCTCAGTATCATTCTGCTAAGGGGGGAAAAAACACTCTGGCTTGTTTGCATTTCTTTACACCAATCACAGTCGCTTTGGGCAGAACTAGGCGAAGGGTGTGGCTTTAGTGTTCCTGCAAAATAGTAATAGGTGGAAGTGTTGTGGTTGAACATTTATATGCAGGAAGGCAAGCGCTGTCATTAAAATGAATAATCCACCAAAAAAAACCCAAAACATGTCTGCCTTATTGCATGATCCAGATCCACAGGAAAAAAAAAAAATTCAGAGTGATGGGCTGTTAGATTGGTTCTTGTTTTTTCCTGTAGCGAAGTGGGTTTTGAAAATGGAAATATGTAGATAGCAGAAGAAGAGAAAGTTATAACTAGCTGACATGAGCGACCGATGGCAGGCTTATACTAGTATCCTACATCCAGTGAAACAGACTAACCAGCAGTCCTCAACTCATTTGTCTTCAATGTAAAATTCACAATATAGGCTAACACCCAATAACCTTGTTCTATTTCCTATGAGCCCCTAGAACTGGACTTACTTTCAGTACAATAGTCTGAACAAACAATACTTAGGGACAAAAGTGATACCACAGTACTTATTTTATATGGTACAGTAGGTACCGAAAGTCCTGCAACCGTCATAGTTAAAAGTCCTGTACGGAGATATTTAATGTTGGAGTCAATGATAAGGTACAAGTTATAGATGATCAAAAGTCAGAATGAACACTTGAAACATCTCAACGTTATTTAAGCACTTCAAAGACAAACATTTGGATCTACAAAGAATTCAAGGTGAGAATGTCAATTGTTACTCTATATCAACAACAATGTTCACATCCTGAAATGTTACGGTTAGTGTTATAGTGCATTGTATACTCACACACACAGACAGGCTAACTTAGCTTGCTTGCCTGACTTGCTGCTGGTAACATCAGTGCTACCAGCATTACCATTCAGCCCTGTCAACATGCAGCAGTGTGTTCGTGTGTCTTTGTTAGCATACTGTGTGCAGCAACCTCTGTGGTTTTCCTAATGGTTTTTTCACAATATCAGCATTAGAGGATGTTGAGCAGTATACCAAAACACACATAACCAGCCATATGCAAAGTCTCTCAGGCCCCCCACACAAGCAGGGACTTTTTGGGGGTTAAATAATTTCGGAGATCCTAATTTAGACGCTATTCCTAGTAGTGAAAAGGCGCAGTGTTTCTTTCTATTCTTGTCATTCTTCTTGTGATTGAAATGCAGCTCATGTTATGTCAGCTATAACAGTAGAAAGCAATGGCTTAATGCCAATTGTTCTCTATCAGTGTGCATTATAATTAAATGTAGTTCATTTGCTATGACCTCCCCCTCCCCCAACCAGCTCGTCAGCCTTTCACGTTTTACTTGCAACTGTTCCGCATCTTTCTCACATATCAACTGTGTTTCTAGTTGATCTTCTGACAAATCAGTGTCGTTATGATGAACTTTATAACGACTTGTTCCACTTTTATTCTGCCAGTGGGATTCTCTGATTCTCACTACAGCTAGGCTAGTGGTTAACTTCAGCTATCAGCTTTGCTAACGTTAGCGTGCATTCTGTTCAACATTTGCTATTAGTAGAACCGAAGTAGGCGTAGATTAACGTTAAACGAGGTTGTGTTTACTGACTGCTTTGCATACCAAATGCATAAACTTGTCACAGCGTTACCGTATCTTTAGGATTACTCAGGTTCGTCGGATGGTAATTAGCGTTAAGCTTGATAGCTAGCTGCCTAGCAAACAAAGAGCTCAAAACAAGAGAGGTGGATGTTAGCGTGCTAGCCAACGCTAGCATGCTACGTTACGTAGTTTTTAATGTTAACAGCCAAAAAGAAATGCAACATATGTACAATGTGTCCTTTCGGTTACGCTCATACCAAGTGATTAGATGTAGCCGCGTTAACATGCTTATTGGCTACGTTAACACTGCTCTGCTTATAGCTCTCTGATACTACAGCAGAATCCAGGCTGTGGTCGTGAGGAGAATGGCCAAACACAACACATCTGGATCCATCAGTTCACATTAAGCCATACAAAAACTACGTTAAGCTAAAAAATGCTATATTAGATTGTTTACCATGCGAGCCGCCTCAGCCCAGGTCCGCTCCTTCTTTCTCTTTTGTTTGTCCTTCATTTCCTCTGCGCTGGTGTCTGCGGCTAGCCTGCCGTGTCTACAAAGCAACCTCAATACGATGGCGGTTTAGCCGTTTAGCAAAATGGCTAACTACGTTCTAGACCCAATACAAGACGTTCCTTGCAGCTAGCGACAACGCTGTGGTCTCTGCGAGTCTCTTATAATTGTCGCTACTGTGTCCCGTGCCTTGCTTGCCTAAACTAACTCTACACACACATCGTCTCTCTATAACACAGAAGCAGTGTGAGTGCAGGGTTGGCTGTGATGCTGCTGCAGGACAAGCCTCTCTGGAATGCATCAACCAGGTCAAAGGTCAAAACCCTCCGCAGGAATGCAACAAACAAGTCCAGCCCTCCACCTGCAAACAGCAGGCTACATTTAAACAAATGCTACATGCAGATCATTTTCAATATGACAATTGTACAATTTATATCGAGGATTCCATTCTCCAGCACACAGACATTACATTTTCACCATACATTATATATGAGTTGATTTCTTCTTTGAGAACAGAGAAAATGTTGTTTAATTTATAACAGTATACAAACTAAAGGCAACTGACCATAGCAACTGCCATGTCATTTTCACATATTTGAATCTGCTTTAATATCTGAAGTTTTTGAAATAATAGTCAACACAGCAAAATGTAATATTGGGCAAATTTACATACATAGTAGCGACAGCATTAAGAATATTATGATATTCAGAAATAAATTTTGTAATAAACACCTGGTATTTCTGCAAGCATTGTATTTATACAATACATTTACACATTTTTTATGTAATATATTAAAAAATATAATTTAACATAAATGTGATAATGTATGAAGCATTCACATCTAACCTAAACCTTGATGTGTCTGCAAGAAGGAAAAGTTTTGTGCAAAACTCATCAAAAAAGAGACCAACTGTTCGCCCACTAGAATTTTTTTTTAGGGATAATAGTAGGGCACAAACACATGCAACAGATTGTGCTCTTTCAGCATTGGTTTGTTTTAGTTTTAATCTTTTAAGATTTTAGTGTTTCAGAATACATGCATTAGTGCTTTGCAGCATGAAGCAGTGTTGCACTGACATACATTAATCAGCTACAATATTGAAACCACCTGTCTAATATTAAGCAGATTTACAAATGCCACCTAAACAGTCCGGATACTTTAAGGCATGGACTGGACAAAACCTCTATAGGTGTCCTGGAATATCAGGAACAGACACTTCGCAGTGCCGTTAGTCTTGGAACTTGTGGAATGGTGCTTCCATGGATCAGACTTTTTCAGCATGTCTCACATATGCTTAATCATATAGAGAGATGGGTAATTTGGAAGCAAGGTAAACATCTTGAACTCTGTCATGTGCTTCATGCCATCCATGTACAATGTTTGCTGTGTTACAGGGAGCATTATCTAGCTAAAGGAGGCCTCTGGCATCAGTGAATTATGGTATCATCAAGGGGTGTATGTGGTCTGAGACAATGCTTCAATAGGCAGAATGTGTCATAGTAACATCCACATGAATGTCAGGCAGGGTTGGGTAGTGATGGATTACATGGAATTTGTCAACTAGAGATAACTAACTAATCAGCTCAGATTACATTTGAAAAAAAGTAGAATCAAGATTATACACTGAAAGAAAATAATAAGGCAGTATGCAAACAGTTTTCTTTCTCACTTAGAGAGGATGGTGAACAGATTAATTTCTGTTCCCATGGTTAGAAAAGGGAGACATTTTTGAGCCAGTCAACTGGTGACAAATTCTCGACTCCTGAGTAAATCCACTAACTAGTCAAATGTGTCTTTAAAGGACAGTGATCAGATAGTGTGACCAATACACAGACATTCATTTGACCAGTGACTGTAAAAGGCCTTCTTATATTGCAGCTTTATTAAAAAAAATGCATGCCAGCATGTTAGTTAGAGCTATAGCCAGGGTCTTGAATGTCCAAAACTCTACCATTTCTCATCTAAGAAATCATTTCAGACAGCATGGTGCAGGTACAGCAGGTACAACAGGCAATCTGCTAGATGTTGTTCTAGATGGATGCATGTATCAATCTGACATTACATGGTCCTGTAGTTTTACTACATTTCACAACATTCATTCTGTTGCTGAGATGCTACTACTTATGCCTCTGTTTTAAAACAGATGGATAAGAAGTAATAAAATATTACATATGCTGTTGCTATATTTTTGTTCAGTATACTTACGCTGTCACAGATTGTTTCATTACATTTTGATTATATCTTTATTATACAGCAAATTTTAAAATTCTGAAACTTTTTCCACCATAGTCAATGCTATATGGCTGAGTGAAATTCTAATCCAATACATTTTGAGTCAAATTCAGGAAATATCCACTTAGGCAAAAGCATGAGGCACTGTGTGTTCTGGCACCTTTTTTTTTTATCAGAATGAAAATTAAGGTATTCAGCAGTTTGCGCAACAGAAGCTTTTCTGTGGCATCAGACACCATGGACCTGCCTCCATGCGCATCAATGACGCGCCCATGACCCTGTTAATCTTCATCAGTTGTCCTTCCTTGAATTGCTTTTAGTAACTACTATAGCCACCGCATACTTGGAACACCCCACAACATCCGATTTTTTGGACATGGTCTGACCTAGTCGTCTAGCCCTTACAGTGCGGTGGTTATGAAAATCACTCGGATCGTTGTCCTCCCAATGTTTCCCATTTTCAACTCATAAACTTCAAAAAGGACAGTTCATTTGCTGCTGCATATTGTTATTCATATCACCTGTGGGAGGTTTTATTGTGGTGGCAAATGTAAATATGTATGCATTTATTATAGAGAAAAGAGCTCCTCGTAATTAAAAGGGAACCCCACCAGTAAGCTAAATGACGTGCGTGTGTTTATGTATCTGGAGGATCTGCTTTCTGCTGGAGTTCCTCTGAGCCGGGGGTGTGACGTCAGTCTCCCAGAATGCATGGCTTCCAGCGCGGCGCCCAGCAGTCCAGGCCCGAGCTCTAATAAACATCTTTAAAACTTGTTCCAAAATGTCGATGTGGAGACGGCATGGAGGCTGGACGGAGAGCTGGACTGAGGCACAATCGGTAAGTAGCGCTATGTCCCTCTCTGCCGACTCGAGCTGGAGTGTAGCCCCGCTCGGTAAAGTAGTTAGCTCCCGCAAGACAAACTCCGACACAACTTAGTGAACCGTTCATCTTTTGTTTTTTAACCAGTATGCTGCCTCGATTAACTCTCTACCCTCGTCCACACTCACACTGACACTATTCCGAGCGTTTCCTTTATATTAAGCTAGTGTACGATGCACTCAGACCTTTAAGTACTAAATCTAATTTCACCTCCGTCACCGAATTTTGTGAACGCAGGCAGGCTAGCATTCAAATTTAGCCCCGGTCTGGTAATGACCCCATCCCACCAGTTTCCACTAGTTTAGACGTCGTCATTTCGGTCAAGTTTCCATCGTCTTCTACCTACTTAGTGTGACTCTTAAAAGACGCAGTCTACAATACAATGAATAGGTTTGTAGTTGGGTTACTATAATGAACAGACTAGAAATTATTCAACTTGAAATAATTGTGTGGATTCATTTTTATGGCAGCTCGATGCTGGGGGACCCACAAGATGGCACTAGGAACTCCCATCACCTTACTCGCCCTGCAAAGTCGTCATTTAGTCCGTCTCTCAAGATTAACCCTGTTTTTACCTCTTGTTTAGTGCAGTCTTAAAATTAGTGTCAAAAGTATTATTTATTTAAAGAACAAAAGTTCCAACAGCACCCATAGAAAGTCAAGGTACTCATTCTCGTGTGCTTTGCTGATAGTGTAGCATTATCTGAAAATAAGTGATGTCTGTTCCTCTGACCACAGCATATCTATCTATCTATCTATCTATCTATCTATCTATCTATCTATCTATCTATTATAAAGACTATGCATATACAGCAATCTTACGTTAACTCCTATAACTCTTGATTTTCTAGAATCATTGAAATACATTTATCTTTTTCACAAAAAAGACAAAGACAATGATGCATCTTGGTTCATTCATAGATGTATTGTAAATCTTTTAAAATGTGACAAAATCTGCTTAAATGCCACTCCTAGACACAATTTGTGAAGTTGAACAAATTTTTTTGACTTTCTGACACAGACTTGTTTCTTCAGCACAGTCCACAGTTTCTTAATGGTATTTAGGTCTGAATGTTGGTAAGGCCAGAATGAAATCAAAATTCTTGCCAAAATTAGTAATCTCTTTACCACTTTTAATGTATGTTTGGGGTCACTGTCTTGTTCGAACACCCAACTACATTCAGGATCCAACCTTCTGGCTAATGACTTTCAATTTTCGTGAAGAAAGTGGAGGTAATACTCCTTCATTATTCCATTTATTTCTTATAAAGAACCAGTTCCACTGGCTGCAAAAAAACCCCAGAGTATAATACTACTACTGTGGAGACTGACACTTATGTTCCAACAGCTTCTAATTGATTGCAGACCTCCCTTTTGGTGATTCTTGGTGACTCTTCACAGTTCCTAGAAGGGAACTACCAATGTGTTTTTTTTAGGGCAAATGCCGATATTGATTATTGGTAATTGAGAAAGGCAGATAACCAATGTCTTGAACCGATATGCATTAAAACCTGTTTATTAACAGCATGTGATAGCAGGAAACCTGCTATTCATAACTTGACTACTTAATTAACAAAGATTACCATTACTGAATAAATACACGCATATATTAAGTATTCTATAATACCAGCATGTGATGGTAGGGAATCTGTCCATTATAACTTGGCTTCTTCATTAACAATGGTTACTGTAACTGAATATGTACTGTGGACAAAGGAGTGATGACATTTGAGCCTCTTGTGATGCTGCAATGTTCTCCTGTTTACTGTGAGGGTGACTGATTTGAGATAAATAACAGTTTGTCTCCTGCGGTTATGTCTGCTGTGCTTTTCTGTTTTCTTAATTGTTTTCTGTTCTGCTGCTTTTATTGTTTGCAAAGGTTCATATCTTAGAATATAATTAATGATTGCTTTGCAGATGCTGTTCCAGGGTAATATGTGGCGCCTCCTAACTTAACCACTATCCATAAAGCTATAGCTACAGAAAAAAGCAGCTAATGTCCTGGTTTGTTAGATGGCCGGGCTTCTTGTTTAGTTTTTGCAGGTTATGTCTGTGCTAGAGAGAGACAGCTATCAGATAGAGCAGATTGTAAAGTTACTCAGACTTTAGAAAGATGTTATGCTGCGCCAGGTCGCATTAGCTACAGGCTAAGAGGCACTGCAAGCCTTTTAGTGACAGCCTTAGCCTAACTCTGTCAACAAAGTAAATTCCGGCTGCACCACTTGTTAGATAGATCTGCTGTAACTGGCTGCCACTAGAGTGGCGCCATCTTTAGAATTATCCTTAACACCTTCAACTGAATTACTGTGGCCTTTTCTGTGTAACAGGCACACTAGACGTGCCTGTGTAAAATCGTTGTGTTCATTACAACTTCAGCAGTGTTTGCTACCTCAGCTTTCAAATGCCATTCTGCTAATCCACCAGAGGTTCTCCACTCTACAAATACGCTGTCTGTCTCTCTGTGTAAACAATAGTGTTCTGTAAGTGGGTGTTAGTTGTGACATGTAACAGCCAATCAGAAGCATGGGAAGGTCATTGTTTGAAACCACATTGTGACCGCAGATGGAGAGAGCTGGCTGAATCAGAGCCAAAGTAACGCATTTCACTTATTAGGAATAATGGGCCAGTAAAAATAATACCAATAATTGTAAAAACACCACATATCAGCCTCAGTAATAAGTCAGGCCAACAATTTGTCGATCGCTAACCCTGACCTATTGTCTGTTAGCAGCGGATGATAGCTTGTGTTTTCTTCCCACACATACAGGCTCTGAGAGAGAGTTCTCCTTTCGGACTGGGAATAGTGAAAATTCTGTATAGATAAAAGTCTTAATCTTGCTGCTAATTAGAAATGGATTTGGCGAGATTAAATATCCAAGGTAACTTTTATGCAGCAATAATAAATACAATTTTTTTTTCTTTTACTTCTGCAGTTCTGACAGGTGATGACGGTGGAGCTTGTCAATGCTACAGTTGTTCGTAACTTAGTTCCGTGACCCATTTAAAGTGAGAACAGGCAGAATTTCTTTATGCATCAAAGGGGAAAAACTACGGGAGCCCAGCGGGCAGGCGCTGGTGGCGGATGTTGATGAGAAAATCGATTTTCATTAAAACAAATCGACATTAAGTACAAAGTCGAATTAATCGATAAAATCGATTTATCGCCCAGCCCTAACCTCAACTGGATGACAGTACACTGGACACATGTAAATGCGTAAATAATATGTAGGTCTATGCAGACACACATACACACACCCACACTCTGAATAACAAACATAACACATGCACACAACTGCACTCTTGCACAACGTACACTGCACTTTAGCTTAAGATCTACCTCATTATTTATGACATAATGACTTTCTAATTTTGCATTGTTTCAAAAAGATTTGTCCTTTTCATAATGCCATATTGTTATTGCACAACCTTTAGACCAGTCACTTTGCCTTTCACTGCACATACTGTATGAGCATGTGATAAATAAAAACTCTTGAATCTAGCATAGCTGCCTTCCAAGCAGTTCACCTGAACTCGATTCCTTGTCAACCCAAATAGTTTTACAAAATTTCATTATAGACAAATTTTTTTATCATGCAAGATGTAATGACTAAAGATTCGTTCATTCAAATCAGAACATTAGCTAATTTCACAGTGGCTAAGGATAGATTTTGTTGATTGTCCTGCTGGTAGGGATATAATGGTGCAAAAAAATAGTAGTTTGGTACTTCACAAATACCCTCTTCTCGCACTAACAGTAAATCTTTTTCTATGCAGTGATTCATACATACACATGCTTCTAGACTTTCTGTAGTAAGATTGTTTCAGTGATCATCATTGTAAGAACATGATTTTTACACATTTGAGGTCATTGCTCAATATGTTTTTGGTACTACGAGGCTGTAAACACTAGAAAAGCTATGCTGGTTAAAATACAGGCTTCCCATCAAATTTAAAATCCCCTTGTAATTTATTGATTATAGGTCCGGGTACGTATGGGATGAAGTCTGGGTCCGGACTTGGACCGCAGTCTGCCATTTAGCGACCTGGGGTCTAGTTTGTAGTGAATTAAACGAAGCCTCGATTCAGAGAATTTTGCCTCGAGGAATGTGAACAACGTGATCTTTGTTCGATTCACACCGAACACAACTTGCAAGCTGGGAAGACAGTGATTTATTTATTTAGTTTTAGTCTTGCATGATGCATTAAATCTCACTACAGGTTTATAATTGCATTGTAAGTCTTGCAAGTTCTAGCCTTCTCAGCACAGCCAGATCTTACAACTTCTTTGGTCACATTGTCATGTGGAGCTTGCATTTAAGGTAACTATGAAACCTTTCTCACTTTAAATAACAGTTTAGTAAATTGTGTCCTAAGCAGGGCTCTAGACTAAGTTTTTCACTAGTAGGCCGGATGCAAACACCTCAGAAATTTGGCTGGACCAAGGCTATTGGTGATCTAAAGATGTATCGCTTGCTGATATCAGTCCTGTAAACTGGTCAGGCTAAACACCTTACTTGCTGAACGTCCTCTTGATCTGTTTTCTATGAGCAGACATTTCTATGAATGGACTAAATTTAAAACGTTAAAAGTACCACAGCCAATCGTCTTTGCTTACTTGTAGAAAGCCAGAATTGCGATAGCTGTTTGTATTATTAGTTTGACTTTTCAGTCCTAGCACTGCATTAAGGGCATTTCACACAAGTTGTGGTGCTGGCGCAGCCACACTCTGAAATTCATTAATTTATAATAATTCCGTTGCTTGTAGCACACAAAAATGGTGAGCAAAGTGCAAGTGCAGTGCACAGGTCGGTCAGGTCGCGCATTCGCTGTGGTCAAAGTTCAACATATTGAGGCATCTCGTCCAGCCCAAAGGGCAAAGTGGAGGACAAGCCGGTGCTGTGTGTGTTTGAATTCTCTGAATTATGGCCTACAACTTTCCGGTGGTATTGAGACTGGAGGAAAAAGCTGTCTACTAGCAAGGCTAGTGCTAATGTTTGCTACTTAACACTGTAGCAAGTGTTTGCAACAAAGTAAAAGCCTCCTACTTGGGAGGATGGTGACATCGCCCCACTGGAAGTTTTGAAAATTTTGTCTGTTTTGCTCGATAGTCCAGAACTCTCCGTAAGCTGTCTGTTAAACCCTGCGGCACGTGCAGCGTATGCCGCATCATATGGCCCTTGTGGTATGTGTCCACAGGATCTGTCAATGTAATGCTTTCTATTCATTGTCTATGTGAAACGCCCTGCATTGCATTCTGGTAGCGTTGCGTCACATTTTGAGCCACAGGGCATTGCATTGCCCACTTGTTGCCTGCTAGTTGTCCGCTAGTTGCCCGCACCTCATTTGCACAAAGCAGCCTAGACCTCAGCTTTATGCAAATGAGCGGAGGTCAAACCATCTGTCCACACCATTATAGTAGACAGGGAGGTCCCTCTGATTGGCACCAATAAGCTTTAAAAAGGTATGGTGCCAGTCAGTGAGGTATTTGGTGAATTGAGGCAGAATGACCCTTTCATTAATTTACATTCAGTAATCAAAATTCAATGGTCTAACAAATATGTTGAATGTTTCTTCTTAAATATTTTCTGAACAAAATATCTGAATTTTAAAATTCATAAATTTAAACTGCGACTGCATAAAAAGCAATGAAGTTACCAAAACATGGCTTCAGACAAATAATGCTGAAAGCTTTATCACCTGTTTACATTTTGAATTAAGTTTTGACTGTAAAATATGCCAGTGCCATAGAGCTCTAAAGATGGCTGGTTTGGGCAGTTGTACGACCAACTTTTCATTGTAAATAATAACCAGGAGAAAAAAAAAAGACTGAATTTAACAAAATTAGAATTTTTAAAACCTATTAAGCAGTACACAGATTCCTTGTGGGTTCAGCCATGCTGAGGAGAGTGTTAGCATATCCTTAGCAGTATGATTAACGGTTATTCCCTCATACCATTTGGATGTTTTGTTATATGTATTGTTTGCAGAGTACTTTGTGATTGTCCACTTCCGACATGCTACATCCTACAAGGGGAGGTGGCATTTAAGGCGATCCTATGAGTTTGCTGTATTCCATCCCTTCCCCCTCAGTCAGAAGAGTTTTCCTGTACAGTTTCTACACAGCTGTGTCCTGGTCTTGGTTAGACTTTAACAAAAATCAAAAAACACCCATACTGGCTACTGGACGTTCCTTTTTTATTTCCAATTTTCTCACTCTGCTTCTGTTGTTGTATCATGCAGTGATCGTGCAAACATACAATAACCTGTTAAATGATTGGCTGTTTGCTTGTCACTTGTAGCGTGTCCCATTACCAAGAGATGTGATTGGCTGTTAAGAGCCAGGGAGCATGGTATTTGTTTTTGCAAGTCAGCTTGCTTCTGAAATTGCAGATATGAGTGCATCTCAAAATATGCAAACATCAAGAAAATGTTTTAAATTTTTGGTTTTTATATATTCCATAATCATCATGTGTAAAATTGAAAATTTCAAGCCTTATTTGTTTTCAATTTTGTGATTATGACTTATGCTCATGAAAATCCAAGATCAAGTACATCAGATTATCAGACCATTTCCTAAGATCCATCAAAAAAAGATTTAGAGCCCAGGAATGTCCAGCTTCTGAAAAGTATGTTAATTTATACATTCAGTACTTGGTTTAGATTCCATTACCAGGAATTGCTGCATCGGTGTGTTGTGGCATGGAGCTCAGCAGACTGTGATACTGCTGAAGTGTTTTTGAAGCCCAGGTTGCTGTAATAGAGGCCTTGAGCTCATATGTAGTTTAAGGTCATGTGTTTTTCATCTTTCCCTTGATAATAACTCAAAAGGTCAGGCAAATTTGCTGGCCAATCAAACACAGTAATATCATGGTCAATAAACCATTTGGTAGTAGTTTTTACTCCATGGGCAGGTGCTGTGTCCTGCAGGAAAAGGAAATTGGCATCTCAATAAAGCTTGCCACCAGATGGGTGCATGAAGTGCTCGAAAATCTCATGGCAGACGCTGCATTGACTTTGGACTTGATAGAGCTCTGTGAATCAACACCAGTAGATGACATGGCACTACAAATCACAACAGACTGCAGAAACTTCATGCTGGACTTAAAACACCTTGGATTCTGATCCTCTCCATTCTTTATCCAGACTCTAGGACCTTGATTATCAAATGAAACTCAAAATTTACTTTTATTTGAAGAGACCACTGAGCAACAGTCCACTTTCTCTCTTTAAACCAGGTAAGATGCTTCAGAAGTATCTTGATATTAGGAATGTGACAGTTGTAGCTTCTTTGCTGCAGACGTATTTGCTTGGTGGTTCTTGATGCACTGACACCAGCTTCAGTCCTTGTAAAGCTCCTCCAAGTTTTTGAATCAACTTTTTTTGACTATCCTGCCAAGGCTGCGATCATCCCTGTTGCTTGTGCACCTTTTCTTGCCACACTTTTTTCTTCCAGGCAACTTTCCATGAATGCACTTTGATACAGCACTCTGCCAACAGCCAGTCTTTTCAACAATGATCTCCTGTTGCCTAACCTCCTTGTGGGGTGTGTCAATTAGGATATGCATGTTATTAGCCAGGCCGAATATCATGGCTGACATTTGGCATTTTTCCGAGTATCGATAATATTGTTGACCAGTTGTTGATCATTTTAATGTGCTACCTCTGTGCCTGTGGTCACTCTGTAGTTTCAGATCTGTCTCTCATGAAGAGACTGCAAAAACCGAACAAGAAACTCAAGCCGTGGCCACAAGGCAGGAAAATTGCTTCTCTCATAGTGGCTACGGCTAATAGATTGTGGCTAATTTAGAAGGCAGCATAAATTACCTTGAAACAAAGTCCAGAAAACAATAATAAATAAAGCTTTAAGATATGCACCTGAGTGGGCAACAAAAGTGATAGAACAGTGAACGATTAAAGAAATAGAGAACGGCAAACATAATGAAATATCCAGATATTACGAGTTACTGGATTTGTTATTTCAATGACATATAAGCTATAATTATCAATATTCAAACAAATAAAGGCTTGAAATATTTCACTTTACATATAATGAGTCTTTAATGTACATGGATGAAAAATATTAAATTTTTTTCACAATGTTCTAATTTTTTTAAATGCACTACTAAGTGAAACTAGAGAAAATCCTATCAAACATTTTCTTATTTCTATCGATCAAATGTCTATCAATCAGAACATACCATTACTGTTTGATCACTAGATAAATGCTGGTGTAGGTATTAGTGATGCTAGGATATGCACATTTAAAGCCATGATCAGTTGATTGCACTATATGGTGGAAGGAAAGAAGATGATGGTTCATAAAAAGCAAGTTGTCATCATTGAACTACATTGAGTTGACTGATAATTTTCTGTCGTGTGACTTGTGTTTTGCTCCTGTAAAGTTATTTGAAGTCAACTAAATAGGCATGGTTCTTTGTGCACCATAATATTTAAGACAAAAGATATAATTTGCACAAAGTTAACAGTTATATTTCTCAATCTTCTGTTTTCTTTTTTGTAGGTCTGTGAAGAAATTGAGCTGCCTCTGTGATTCAGCTGCTGGAACTGTGGCGTTCAGGGCTGCTGAATACTAAAATACACGGCAAGCTGGAATAAAACCAATCTCAGGACACACATAGATCCAGTCAGAGCTTCCAAAGTTCCTCATTACAGCGGCCCTTTTAGGGTTGCTATGGCAGCTGCTGTCACAGACACCAAGTGCTGGACACAGGCTTGCCCCAGTAAGGCAGGACAGATCAGTAGTCATTACTGCAAGAGACCATCAACCAGTCAACAAACAGCACTTGGCATTAATTCTGCACTCTAAGCTAACTAATTGGCCAGAGGTCTGTAGGCTGATGGTCAACTCTCCTCATGAGTCTTGTCTATGTCTGCTCAGGCTCTTGGACAGAGTCCCTGTGCAGCAACAGAGCCAACATTGTTCCTTAGACCATGTTCCACCAGCAGAGCCATCTGAAAAACCAGCTGCGGGAGAACGACCCAGCCAGCAGGCAGCTCTTTCACTGCCAGGAGTGTGGGAAGCAGTACAACACGCAACTTGGTTACAGACGCCACCTGGTAGCAGCTCACGGTGCTGCAGCAAGCCTCCCCTGCCCAGAGGGAGCTCCTTCCCTGCTGGAGCAGCTAGGCGGCCATATTGACCGGCCTCCACCATCAGAGGTCAACACCAGTGTTGCTGCACCAGTGAGAGAGAGGAAGTATTCTTGTGAGCGATGCGAACGCCGTTTTTACACTCGAAAGGATGTACGACGTCATGCTGTGGTGCATACTGGGCGCCGTGACTTCCTATGCCCACGCTGTGCACAACGCTTTGGCCGCAGAGACCACCTGACTCGTCACTTGAAGAAGAGCCATGCTCAAGAGTCAGGGTTGATGCCGCCCTGTACTCCCAGCACTCCTGTGGCTACACCAACCCCTGCCACTCAGTGCCCTGTAAAAGAGGAGCCCAGCCCTGTGACCTCTGATATGGGCTCTGTCTCCAAGGAGCCCATTGAGGCTTTCTCCAGGGACATGTACCCTTCCTATCCCATGACCAATCCTGTTCCTGGAATGGGCCACTCCCACGGCCTCATGCAGGGTTCTTTGTCCTCGAGCATGGGTGTGGGTCGCCACATGTCCCCCCAGTCTTCTCACCCCCATCACCATCACCTTCAGCCCCCGGCAGCTCCACAGCAGCAGCCCTACAGCAACATGTCTCGGTACCAGCACGGATCTACCTCATATCCTCGTGCTGACGTGGACAGTTTCTTGCTGGACCTGCAGAGTGCCCCCCCACCTCACCTGAGTGCAGTCAACTCCTCTACCTCGACTTCTGCCTCCCCTCAGAGGGAGGTTCTGGGTGAAGGAGCTGGTGGTGACTCCCATCTGCTGTCCAGGAGCCCCGCTGTCTCCTCGTCTGAGCTGTCCTGCACCACAAACATGGACCTCGGACCTCTGCTGAGCTTCTTGCCTTTCAGCTTGCCATCTTACAGCCCTCACATGGGAATGGGAGGGCTAGTGATGAGCTATCCACCTGCCACCACCACCACTTCCTCCCCATCCCCTTCCACAGGGCTGTCCTCCCAGGCACCAGGGCCTTTTACCTTCTTCCAGCATCCCCAGGCTCATGCACCACAGGGCCCAGGAGCCCACAACCACAGCCAGCTACCTCAAACATACAGCAGTCCTGCTATGAGCACTTCCAGCTCCCTACCTCACTACTACCAGGCCTTTCAGCAGTAAGCAGCTCTGTCCCAACAAACATTGCCTTAATGGATTTTTCGTAGAAAGGGTAAAAAATGAGAATGGCATCTTTATTGTCAAACAAATGTGTAAGTTTAGCCTTTCAGTTTTAATGATGCAAATCTTAGTTTTTATTGTTGAACACAACAAGTCACCTCATCAGTATTACCTCATTATTTAAAAAGCTTGAATGTCTGAGGAAATGTAGATGATCTCATTACAACCAAAATAGAGTTCTACTTCTTTTCGTTAAACCTGTTACAATGGATGCACTTGACACATTAGTCACTGGTGTTTCACAATGCTGAAAGCCATCCAGTTTTAGGTGTCATGCAAAATGCTACAATGTTGGGGCATATCTTATCCTAAAATGTATCATCTCTAAGAAGTGGACACCTTCCTTACTGAAATGGACTTGAGATTTTTTCATTTTAAAATATAAGAGCGTTACAGTTGGTGAGTACATGCAAAAAAATACCCGAGTACACAATTTCTGCAGCACTGTCTGTATGTGACAACTGGATGGTGAGCTTACAGAAAGAGCTTCTCATCCAGTCATCCACTATTGCATTAGCTGATGTGGACAAGTTCATCAGCAGATGGAAATACAAAATGTTATATTTTACCATTATTTAAAGTGTTGTGAATTGTACCCCTTTCTGTAGAATTCAGAATAGGCTTTGTTAGTCTATTTTTTAAAAAACATAAGTGCAGTCAACACTGACAGGTTGACTGCATTGCTATCTGCAAAGCTAGACTGCATTTGAGAAATTACATGACGTGTTTTTAAGTAATTAACAACTTATAAATCAAAGATGTCTGGAATTGCAGTGCAAAAGCATTTGAGTAAGATTAGCACCTGAAATTGTAATTTCTAAATGGAAAAATTCACCAGCAGTTCCTCAAGACACATGCTACACTGGAAGCCCAAGGATTTTTAGATGCATTTATCTGAGGTTACATCACTATTGTGACACAAACACTACAGAACTACTTATTGCATTTTTGTCCATATTATGTAGATTATTTGGTTAAAATGCACTTATCTTATTTTTTTTTGTTGGTGAAATAATGCCGGATGACTTATAAACTGCTGTTCCATTGCTGTCTATGAGTAAAACGTTTTACAAACTTTTTTAAAATGTTCTGGCTCTAAAAGTCAGAACATTTCATTTGAGAAAAATAGGTGCTTTTCAGATGGAAGTGTTGCTGAAAAAGAAATTTTCATTGAGTGCATTCAGTGTATTAACAGTTAAATTTAAGACAGTTCCATTTTTGAGGCACAACTGAGTGAATCAGTTATGCTGCCAACATCTTTCATGTGTCTTGCATCTCTCTGTCTGAATGATGCTTCAAAGGACATCGCTGCAGTGGTTGTATGACCCATAAATCCTTAAATCGGATTTATGCCAGTGCAATAACAAAAAACTTGTTAAATATCAAAGAAAAAAAGAATTTACCAGAAATCAAAAGTCACTGAATCAAGAAAAGCCTCAAAGCTTCCAGTGAGGGCAAAAATTCGACCAGTGAGAAAGAAAATATTTTTTCTTTGTTTTGTTGAGTATTTTTTTCTCTAACTCTCCATTTTGTTTATTATTTAAGAAGTATTGGTTGATTATACTGGCACAAATCAGCACAGAGACATGCAAAGTTTGAGGGCTATGTTGAAAATTCTGAGCACAAAAATGGTGGGAATCTTTTAAAACACTTAAGTTGGGGGATAGGGATAGGTGGGTGAAAAGTACCACAAGAAACTGAAACTTCTCATTGCTACAACCTGCTGAGGGACTAAATCTTTCAAGATATGGCCATTCAGAACTGTGATGCTTGAATTGCTGTGGATCAGCACTTGATAAGTATGGAAATGAAAAACATTGGCTGTTACATCACTGGCTGAGATTTGACAATCCTTTCAGCAGATGAAATGTTTCCTCATCTCACAAGTAATTTCTAAAAAATCTTCTGAAAGCTTAGGTTCACATTTTTCTTCTGTTTCGTTGCAGTTAATGAAGCATATGCAGCCCTTATAAAATCAAGTGGGCTTCTTCCAAAGTTACTCTTTTTAATGTGAAAACTTCTTGTGGTGTTGCTATTCCTTTGCCACAGCTCAGCAAACAAACCTGGGAACCAAAAAACTGCTCATTTTGTACAGAGAGGGATGACTGTAGATCACATATGTTAAAGGACATTATTATGGTGTCTTTTAATGGGCACCATGCACAGGATGCATGATTAAAGTAAGAGAAATGTTCCCCTATACAGCTGTGAAAAAAAGTTTCCATACACTTGTAAAGACCATGAATATTGTGGCAATCTTTAGTTTCTACAGCCTTGATTGCCATAACTCTATATTTCTATGATTGCCCCTTGTTTGTCACAAAAACAATCATGTATTTTGGTTCTTTCATAGATTTATTGTAGGTCTTCTGGAAATTTGACAAAATATACATACAAACGTAAATTATCGGTTTTGGTGATGTAGCAAGTTGTGTCAATCTAATTTTCTTTGTGGCGTGGGCTTTTTACTTCTTGTGAATGATTATGATTGACTACAGCTGATGACTTCTCTGAGCAATTTAAATAGCGCCTATTTGATACAAAATGCATGATTTTTATCTTGTTACAAAGACACGTGTTTTAATGATTTTATCATAGAAAATAAACAGTTATGAATCAATGGAAATTCCAGATTGCCATGATTTTCATGGTCTTTACAAATGTATGCGAACTTCTGTTCACAATTACATATGAGCATCTAAATATTGTTTGAAGAATGAAGATGAAAAAATGTGAACCTATTCTTTAAGATAGCCAATTGTGCCAAAACAGCAGAGTGAGAATTGTGATACATGTATGTGTGTCACTCTGCCTGCTTGTCACCTTGCATGTGAAAAGTTCCTCCTGTATGTGGTGTAGATGGAAAGCTCATTCCAGGAGGGAACACTAAAGCGCATTGCAGTACAATACAGTTATATTCTGAAGCAGAGGACGTCAAGCTCTTTCTCCCATTTCCATGTATAGCATAGTGGAAGGTGGCAGTGCTGGCTACATAACATGATCAGGTGCTCTTGGGAATAGCATTGTGGTTTAAACAAAAAGAACTTGCACAGCGCTCTCAGTTACTTTGTTTTCAAACTGGACCACTGGATCTGGGCAGGTTGTAACCTGTTTTCTGTGAATTTCTGAGTTTATTTTTTAAAAGAATGCAGCATAAATGGCCTTTCAGAGCACTTGTGCCTGTTTCCTACCTTTTTATCATCATTACTGCCTGGCTTAGGAAAGCTAGGCAGCAGAGGAACAGTTGGTTTGTTTAGATTCATTATGTGTTTTTTTTTTTTTTTTTTGTTTGTTTGTTTTTAACTGTCATAATGCAGCATGGCAAGAATAATGGAATCTATCCGGCCGCCTTGCAGTAATGGAAAGTCCACACATAAAATTGGTCAAGTGTTTTAGAAATAGCAGAATAATCCAGCTGTGTTGCAAGTGAATCATATAATATTGAAAAGATGACATTTTGAAAGAGAAATTGTCAAATGATGCTGTCTTCTGCCTTAATTCCATGGACTCTGTTGAAGGACTCTCTCATTAGCATTGTAATAAGCTTCAAAGTGTTGCACCAACGTCTTAAAATGCTACTGTTGTGCCTCTCTAAGAGTGTCTAATCTCTTGACTGGGTTTAAGCACTTATGACATTTCTAAAAACGGATGAATTTGATCTGTACCTCAAACACACAGAACTGTGGGTTTCTTTTTTATTTGTGTTAGTTCTAGTTATTTTGGCTCTTATTTGTGCCATTAGATGGAAACTATAAAGGTAGATTTTATGAATCTAAACTCTTTATCTAGTGGCAGACATTGACATAATTCAAATTTTCTACCTCTACATTGTCATATATCTTTCTGTAAAAATCATTAGAACTAGTTTTAACCTCTAACAGTTAGGCTGTTTTACCACTGAAGATGGGGATATGTTCAAAATTCAACTTTGAAGGACTGGTTACACCTTTTAATTCTATTGGTGTATTCCAGAGTCGCCGCTCTCTATACTCGTCTTTAATTATATTTCTACTTATTTACTACCTCAGAAGAGACAGGAGACTGTCCATCTAACTGCAGAGAAAATGTCTGTGTAGAGTTTTATTTTTATCAGAACAAGCACATGTACTTTGTAGCTCTGTAGGCTTTTTTTTTTTTTTTTTTTTAACTGAGGTTAGCTCACAGAATATTGATGTCTACTGCAGCAAGTACCACATTGCCTATTTGTTCACACTGCATTTGTCGTGTTACAATACTGTTTCTCTGCCTCTTCCGTCTGGAATGTTTACTCTGTTTATGAATCTAAGGAAGGAATTCCCATGGAATTCCATGGTTGCTTGCAAGGATGTACAGACAACTCTTTAGTATGAACACTTCACCTTGAAAGCATCATCATTTCTGAATATTCCAAATTGATCTTCCTGGTTTATTTAGAAAAGCACCAAAAGTTTAAAGGCAATAATGATTTTTTTTTTCCAAGTAATCATTTGTAATTGTTGCAAAAGGCTGTTGGAGGGGATTGTCTTACTAATGGGAGTGCCAGACACGAAGACTATCATATAAGAAGCAAGTGACAAATAACTAATTTTGTCATTTAGTTTAAATTATTGGTTAAGCACTTGTCAAAATTTGCATGGTGCATATTTCTAAATACATTTATATGGGATCAAATTGCTACAAACGTGGTTGCCGGGCCCCAACAGCAAACTTTACCGAATAGCAGCAGGTTATTCGGGCCACAGTTTCAGTGAACCTACAACTCAGCGATTCATTAACATGTTGCAGTCATGAACTGGTGCATGTGTGCTCTCCCTAGATGTTTGTAGTTTGGACAGTGCTAAACACAAGTTGAAGCATTCCAGACTGAAAGTAGAGAAGTGGAGCAGGGCAGAGAACATTGCATTTCATTTCACTAAATGATTGTTCAGTCCTGTTGTGTTACCTGCATTAAGGTGGGCTCTGAGAACCACTTCAGTGCAGTTTCACCACCTTTATCTTAGATAAATTTTGTTTTAGGTGTTTGTATTACCACTTGATAGACTAGAAGACAGTGAAAAGTGCAAATATTTGTCATTTTCTAATTGTCTAAACATAAAGTAATACAAAATAAATCTTTAGATTTACAGTGTCTGTGTTTTTCTTCAATAAAATTGCTATGCTGGATGGAGCGCTTCTCTTCACCAAATATTGTGACCTTTGTAACCTGTGGCTCTATACAAGGCTATCTCTATCTATATATCTATATCTATATTATCTCTCTCTCTCTCTCTCTCTCTCTCTCTCTCTCTCTCTCTCTCTCTCTCTCTCTCTCTCTCTCTCTCTCTCTCTCTCTCTCTCTCTCTCTCTCTCTCTCTCTCTCTCTCTCTCTCTCTCTCTCTCTCTCTCTCTGTATATATATATATATAAAAAATAAAATTAGAATTTTTAAAAGTATCTTTTTTATATTGTTTTCAATTTTTTAGGCTAGAAAATGCTTATTTTACCGCAAAAAATATTAAAATAATGTAGCAATAGCAGAGCTGGTCACTATGACTGAACTGTTGTGCTGCAATGCACCATGGGAGTTCGGGGTGTTGGGGGTTTAAATGTCATTGTGGTTTCTGTTAGTATTCCAGTATTATTAGTATTTGTGTTTCTTTGTGTTTTTGTGGTTTAGTCAGCCTAGTTAGTTGGCTTAATGTTATGTTGTCAGGACCGTGAGTGTGAAGTCTGTTTGATGACTTCCTGCCACATTTATATCGCAGTCTGTCAAAATAAAAATATCTGGTAGCTATGTAGTGCATAAGAAGCAGGTATGTGTTTTCCAATGTTACTTTGCAATGCAACTGACCATGAAATCAATCGCAGATAACATATCTGTACCCCAAAATTGTGCGGCATAGTTAAACATCCACGGAACCAAACCCAATCCAAAAATCTGCGTTACAGTGAGACCGCGAGAAGTGAACCGCGATATAATGAGGGACCACTGTATATCTAGGAGAACAGCTGAGCTCACAGTGAAGAGAAGCGTCATTTCTAGACCAGACTGTCAATCAAGTGACCACGCCCCCTCATGTAACTAAAACTTTGATTTATTGTCAGATTGGTCACTTGATCTCTGGTTTTGATCATGAAAACCAATAAAAACTAAAATTTAAAAAAAAAAAAAAATCCTGATCTGTCTTCCGTGTTTTAGTTTTTGCTGTGTACAGCTGGGGTCTATGGAGCCAGCGCTTTTTGGAACCCGCCGCTGTCGGACTCAGTGGTACTGCAAGTTTTTTGCACTTCCGGGTAGGCTTCATTTTTCTGGCCAGCTGCTACGTCCATCTGTATTGTACAGTCTGTGGTCTATCCACTGGTCAACACTCCAGTCCGGTAGGTGGCAGTATTGCGATGTTAATCTGGATTGCCAACTGCCAATCATACCAACAAAGGAGAAGAAGAAGCAGAAGAAGCATACAAAGAAGAAGAAGAAAAAGCCCTAGACACCCCCAACTCGCTTAGCAGACAGCTAACTCCAAGCTCAACAGTCAGTCGCGTGGTACCGTTAGTAGCTGGTTAGCTTGTAGACATTTCAAAAGCCAGCGGGCCAGGATGCAAGAAGGTTATTTGTGAGGGACGACTCCCTAACCACGGTAAGTCACAAAACAGAAATAGTCTTATTTGGCATTACGGTAACTAGCGATAGCGGCTAATCTAAGGTAGCTTAGGTGGAGGGCTTATTAGCTTGTAATTTAGCAGTGGCTTTTATGCAGTCGGAGCGTTGCCAGGTCAAGCAGGACCAAGAAAGTTAAAGCAAATTAACTGAAGTAACGCAAGGCCTGATAGACATTTGATTGGTATAGGGGGATTTAGCCAGGAGTACAGCCTTATGCTACTTGATGTGACAATCTTAACACAGGCTAGCTTGTGCAACTGTTAACAGTCAATGGTAATTTGCAGAATGTAAATAAATATGCAGTTGATTCATGTAGTAATCTATGCAGTAGATTTTAATTATTTTATGACGACATTTAGTTCATGACTGCAGCGCTACCTTCAAACTGTGTGAAAGGTCACAGCTGAGTAATGGCCTTCTCTGTTCAGGTGTTCCGGTTTAACTGGCGATCAGGTTAGTTTCCGTCTCCAGATGTTTCGTCCGCAGATTCGTCACGACCAGACCTGGCTGTGTCTGAAGATAAAGATGCTATATAAAGAAGACCTCGCCGATAAACGTCGGCATCATTAGTTAATAAAGTCTATATCCATGTAAATATCATCTACAGACAGTAAAAAGAAATGTACTGGCCGAAATAAAAAAAAAAAACTTGTATTTTTCAAGAACGGTGAGAAGATTCGAAACGATGTAATCCAGCGATAAAATTACGAGACCACAGTCTTACTCATCCTGCCACCCATCAGTCCGACAAACATCCCGCTTCATCCATATAGATCTTTGTCATTCTGTCAGGTATATAACACCTGGTGATTGTTTAGGAAACACCCCCATGTCAATTGGGGATAGTCACAACTTAACACAGACGGCCTGGTTAATAAAGAGCCAGAAAATTAATTATTGTCTCACCAAGAAAACCAACAACATAGAAGCACGTCCACTGTTGTGTGTTTGTGCGTTCAGTGGAACAGATCCAGAGCAGAACTTCAAGTTTAACTCGGGTTTGTTCACAGAAACACACTGAGATCCACAGCAGCCTCCCATCATAATAGGCAGCAAACATTAGCTTGATTTGCTAAAATGCATCAGAACAAACTGAGACCACATTGTCAAAACTAGTCACGCAGAAAACAATAAAAACATGTTCAGTCCTCCGTCTTAACCCATCATTTCAGACCATGTTATCCACAGACATCCAGTAAGTGCTCCTGGTTCACTGTCTAAAACGAATAAACTATTCTTTGTTTTGACCAGAGTTTGAATCTCTTAACTTCCATTTTAAAAAAAAATGTATATATATATATATTGACAGTGGTTAACGTATAATATTGACAGAATAACAAAGATCTATACGGATGAAGCGGGATGTTTGTCGGACTGATCGGTGGCAGGATGAGTAAGACTGTGGTATCGTAATTTTATCGCTGGATTACATTGTTTCGAATCTTCTCACCATTCTTGAAAAATACTTTTTTATTTCGGCCAGCACATTTCTTTTTACTGTCTGTAGATATTTACATGGATATAGATTACCTAGTGATGCTGACGTTTTTCGGCGAGGTCTTCTCTGTCTAGTATCTTTATCTTCAGACACAGCCAGGTCTGGCCATGATGAATCTGCGGACGAAACATCTGAAGACGGCAACTATCGCCAGTTAACCTGATCGCCAGTTGAACTGGAACACAGGCGGTGGTGGCCACTGTCAGTTTCCCAGAATGTTAAAATGCTGTCCAGTTTTTCAACCCTATAATTGATCAGTCTTACAGTTAACTGTTCGTCATGAGTCGCAGCCTGCCCAGTGTCTCTTAAAATCTAGTGCAGACATTTAGTCTGGTGTCACAAATATAAGAAGAGTTTCACAAATTTGAAACAGAGGGGATAAGCCAGGATCAGCTGTGTACACTGAAGTGATTTAGAATTCTACCTGACAACTTGTTGCAGTAATGATAATGATGAGCACTAAGCAACAAACAATCCAACACTGTGACCAGACTAAAGCTCCTTTCATACCTGCACCATGTAGCATGTGCAATAAGTACCAATCAGACATTTGACTGCTACTTATTGCATCTGCTTCATGTATGAATGTGCACCCTGGTCATATTTCCATATAAGGTGCACCTGCAATCTTATACGGTCCAATGTAGTAACATTTCATATCACTTTCAACATTCCAGAAGTTTGATCTGAGCTGTCACATTTAGGGACGGACACACAAGCTGTGATACTTTGAGTTGAGTGAAGTGATTTAGGGAAGACTTTATTCAAGTTTTGGCACTAATTTACATCAACAAACATCACAGAGAGTGCTTAATATACAGTTTGTTTGCCAAAGTTACAACATATCTTTGTTGCTGACTGTCCTCTACAATTTAAAATCTATTTAGCTACAAAATGACAACAGAAAATAACAGCTTAGAAAAATACTCACCATTAATTAATGCTTTCCCCCCATTTTTCTAGATTGCAATTTTTCCATATTTTTTGATATTCATAAGGCCAAAAAATTACTTATAAAAGGCTCTTAATTAGACTCATAATGTAAGATTTATCCAAGTGAAAATCAAGTAATTTTTTTTTCAGAGTGCTTTGTCTTAGATGATCAGAACATATCATTTTCAAATATCATATTGCCTAAAAACTCCTGCATTTTTTTTTCATGTTTTTTTGTGGAATAAAATTGAGTGAAAGAGGAGAGATGCTCAGGACATCACGGGAAGTCGCCCAGAAGTTTACCTCTATAGCAGCATAACTAAGGATTAGGACATAGTCACTCACATGTAATATGCATTGTCAAACAGAACAATTCTTAACCCAGTCCTAAAAGCAGTGAAGATGTGTTCCTTCTAAACCCAAACTGGGAGATATTGAATTACAGAAGAGTAAAGCTAGCAGTGATATATCTTTCCATTATCATTAAGAGTTCCCTGAAAGACAGCAAAATGTTTCAGGCATATCCAGCAAGTTTACAGATCTCTGGTAAGATGAATTTATCACTTCAGTTTTACTAGGTAGTAGATATAGTTCCCAGTGGAGGCAGTGATGCTTAGCCTTGAATTGAAGACCTGCTCTCAAGTCAGGTGTATATAGTAATGAAGACACATCCTGAAACCCTGTCTGCTTTTGTTCAGTATCATCAGAGAAAAGGTTAGTTCATGTATTTACACAGAACCAAAGAAGCTTTTTTTCTGAAAATGAGCATCATCTTTAAACTTTTCCGACGACAGAGAAAGGAGTATGATTCAATGTTAATATTGCAAGATTTTTTACTGGCAGCCAATCTGGTCAAATTCTTACTGTGTCACCCACCAAACTGGACATCATGTAGTCCTTGACTCAGATTTAGTACATGTATCATTTACTCCTGGTAGCAAGTGGGCTGTAATTAGGACACTTAACTACTTGAAGTTGCTTGTGAGTCGGCAGTGACAAGATGAAGATATGTAAAATAGATAAAGTGTTTGTGCCACCTGGACTGTAAATGTTTGTGTCTCCTTTTCTTTCAGTGACTCTGACTCTTTTGCCAGGCATGATTATAATATTGTTTTTTTTTTTTTTTTTAATCCTCTGTCCAGTGTCATGTCTCTGGTTTTTCCACGACCCAACACGAATCCATTTCACGGCAAGAAGGAAAAGAGAATGATGGCAGAAGTGAATGCATCACCACTTAAGCATTTTGTTACAGCAAAGAAGAAGATCAATGGTATCTTTGAACAGTTGGGGGCCTACATCAAGGAGAGTGATTCCTTTCTGGAAGGTACTATGTCAACAAAGTACTCTCACCCTTTTAATGGTAATGTGAAGGCACTGTGACATGCTGAATCATTAATCATTTCACATAGAAGTTATAAAATGGCAATCTTACTACATTGTTCCTACAACATTTCTGTATTGCTAGTTTGACCACAAAATGAGTATGAATTTACATAGAAAAGATATCCATTAATGTCCACAGTTTGCCAGATTAAGAGAGTTTTATTTTTAGAAAATCCCACACTTAAATACAAAATATAAGTTACTATGGTTAAATGAGCATCTTCTGTAGATTTCATTCAGCAGAAGGACATGATTGGAGGAAATTCAAGAAACTGAACTTTCGACATGCCAAAGCTTGTTACTATGTTAAACTAATCAAGGAGTCCAAGGAAAATATGGTGAATTACCTTATGAAAGTATTGAAAGGTTAACAAAATAGATGGATAAATTGGTTCAAAATTGGGTAAGCAATTTCATTTATTATTAAATCCACAAAGAAGGATTTAATAATGCATTTGACCAAGAAATTTGGTGTAAGAAATGTTGTTTGCACTGGTCGATTGGCAGCAGATCCCAGGTGTCCTGTGGGTTGCAGGGTGTGTCCTCTGTTGAATGGGCTTTTTCTGGCTAGTGCTACACACAAATATAAAGTTAACTATTAACGACAACAGATATTTTACAGGGGGACATCAGATTACTGTGTTCCATGTAAAAATTTTAATAAATGATAAATGGGGACTGGACCTGCCAAAACGGCTGGGAAAACTAGTGACAGTACCTATAACAACCAAAAGGTACTTGAGAACTACACCTTGTTTTTCTAATACATATCTATACAGATGTGTATATGCTGCTGCACCAGAAGGATTTTGTTTAAACAGATTTATTCGCTATAATGCCCAGCAGCTGTGTCACTGATTTATTCGGATTTTTTAAGTTTAAAAAGTTCACTTTCCCATTAACCAAGTGTGTGATTAAAATATGCCATGAAGGGGCGCCCGGATAGCTCAACAGGTTAAGCGGGCGACTCATGTACAGGGGCTGGTCCTTGATGCAGCAGCCTGGGTTCGATTCCTGCCCACGGCCCTTTGCTGCATGTCTTCCCCCAGCTCTCCTCCCTCCTTTTCTGTCCGTCTCCAGTGCACCTATCCAATAAAGGCAAAACGGCCAAAAAAAAATATGCCATGAAATGTTCTTTGTTATGCATTTTAAAAAAAAATAATCTGTTCAGTTATCCCATTGCTTTTCCTCATGTTGTAGGTTTTTGTTGAGATGTCGTTCCAACATCGAGTATTGATTTATTTAGGCAGGTATCCTATTAAAGTCAATATTTTAGTATCATGACAGCACTAATTCTGGCGCATCCCATGGATGCTTCGTCACATTGGGAAGTGGGGAGTTGGGAATTTGGAGTTTGGATCAGCATGTTGGGCTCTTGTGTTTCTATAGCCGTTCCTAAATAGTTTTTATGATGTGGCGCAGTGCACTGTCCACCTGGGGCAGCCCTTGCTGTCCACCTGGGGAGTGTGCCTGACTGGGAACAATGTGTCGGTGGGGTGTATTGAGTAGGGAGGGGTATGTCAGGTGCATGCCCCAAAGAATGCATGTGTCTCTCTTTTGCTTCCTCAGCATGTTCTACCTGCACACGCTTGAACATGTGTTAGGTCAGAAACAAGAGTATGTGAAGTGTAAGCTTTCAGTTTCCTCTCTACATGTGTTGGCAGTCTTGTCAAACAATCATACATACTGTCATCTATTGGGGTAGAATGACCTTCCACAATCTAATCATAATTCTGCCAACAGATTTATTTAAACTTGTATTCATATAATTAGGTCTGCCTATTGTTGCCTGAACACTTTGCCTTGAACTCAATGTCCTGTTTTGCTCTGATTTTGTTAATATTCTCACTGCATATAGTTACTTGTGTTTATGCTTTTCCACATCTTTAGTTGCTGCTAACCAGCTAGTCCCAGTCTGTATTGTCTCAACTTTCCCTTCCTACAAATGGGTCAGGTTGCTGTTGTGCTGGCCCCCTGTTGCCAGCTGCAGTGTACATTAGGTTAAATCTTTGAAAATGAAATGCCACGTACTGTTTTCATTTTCAGTTTCAAATGATCAGAAAATCTTTTAATTCTAATGGTGACCTGCATTAATGTAAAATTTGATTCCATTGTTTGCATTGTGTTCCAGTGTTGTCTGCTGACATTATAAAACCAAAAAATGTCAATCACCTTTTCCATTTCATTTTGATATGGTCATTGTATACCCATGCAAGCATGTGAAAATGAAAATGCTACTTAGAATAGTGCATTTTCTATATATATTTTTTTGCATTTTAAGAAAGCCTGTCTGATCTTCACATGTTAGATGCTTACAGAAGTGAAGAGCTGGACCCCGTCACCACGGAGGAGCAGGTCCAAGATGTCCGGGGTTACCTTGCCAAAGTAGCAGGGATTGGAGAAGTGCTTGCCCGCCGCCACATGAAGGTGGTCTTCTTTGGAAGGTATGTATATGTGCTACTTACAGTCTGTCTAGTCACACCTTTATTTGTACTGAGTAAGAATTGTTACATTTTCTTGCAGCCACAATATTTTAGAAAAAATCTAAAGATGTTAAATTTGTCCTAACACTAGAGTTTAAACATCGATTTTTAAGGTCAAATATTGTGAACCCTTTCACCAAAGTCTCGCCTGTCTCCAGAGTGTCTTGAAGTGTTTCAGCTCAAAATACTGCAACGATGCTTAATTTCAACATGACGTGTATAACTCCTGGTATTATGGCCGTTGTTAGTACTGTTCCTGAAACCATTCAGGAAAAACACAATTAGGCATGGTACTGCTTATTGATTTGGTACTTTATCTGGGCTCTTATCAGTACTTTCTGATTGTTTTTTTTTTCCCCTTCTTGTTCAAAAGACAAAAAATTCAACTAATTATGAAAATAATTAAAATTGCTTTATTTTCTCTTATGTACTGTGCATATAAATAACTATTCTTGAGTAGCACTCTGCAAGAACATTGTTTTGAACCAATCACTATTTTATACTACAATGTGATAAATATAATGTGAAATAAAGACACTATTTAGTTAGTTATGATGGGATGATCAGAGTCTTATAGGTTTTACTCACAAAATAACATATTCCATTAACAGTCAAGCATTATATCAGATTTAAAAGTTCCATCTTCACCAAATAATAAGTAAATATCAGTACACTGATTAAAAGGTCTTAAATTCTTCACTTTTGAGTATTAAATCAGTGCAGAAATAAACAGCTTAAGTACTACTTCTTCCACTAGCACTAACATTCAGTCAGAGATACAGTAAAAATAAAGTAAGACAGATTTTGTCTGCAGCCCCGGACTCACTAAATAGTGTTGTTCTGTGCCCTGAAAGTGAAACTAACATTCTGAATGACAGATCCAGCAATACTGAATTTAAGACTGAATTTGTGACCACAGTCAAAGTTAAACTAATGGCTGGAGGAAAATTAGTTTTCATAATTAAGTCTTGTTCATATAATTTACTTCTCCACATGCGGGCTGCTAGCAAACATGTGGTTAGCATGAACAGAAGCTCAACAGTCAAACTGCATTTCTCTGTTTGTATGTGATAAACTTCCTGAATGTTTCGACAGGCTGTGTTTCTGCTTTCACATGCAAACAACTTGTTACTCTTGTGTCACTGAACATTTTCTGCATTAAGTAGAGTCTTAGTTTTGGACGTTTACTTCTCTTGTTGCACAGAGCTGCAGGTGGGTGACAAAGCTGCTTCACACCTCAGACACAAGATGTTCTGTCTGTTGGAGCTTCAACAGACAACTTTCTTTTTACTTTCTAAAGTACCGTGAGCAGAACCGTTGCTGTTAGAGCTTATCAGTCCTCCAGTATTTAAAAAATTTGCCCTGCGGCTCGTTTAATACAGGGCTGAGTACACATCCCAACTGAGCTGTCAGTCACAGAGCTGGACAACTATTGGGTAGTTAGGTGTTAAATAGCACCTGGGTCAAATTCTTACTGGCTGGCAAAGCTGGAAGGCTAGCTAGTTGTGGCAGGGGTTTGAGGAATTCCAGAAGTTAATGTCTTTATAACCTAACAGCTTTTATTTTATACCTCAAAGTTGATAACAGCAAAAAGAAAGAAAAATGGATTTTCACCATATAGGTCTGTTAAAGAAAATGTAAGTTTACTGAATGACTGCAGGTTTAAAGGCATGTGACACTGCTGACAGTCTCCTTACATGTTTTGTAGGACCAGTAATGGAAAGAGCTCAGTGATCAATGCCATGCTGTGTGACAAGGTTCTGCCATCTGGAATAGGACACACCACCAACTGCTTCCTGAGGGTAGAAGGCACAGATGGCAATGAGGCCTTCCTCCTCACAGAAGGCTCTGAGGAGAGGAAGAGCATAAAGGTCAGAAAAACTAGTGCTTTGGCATGCATACATGAATGCCAGTCACAATTTGTCCATCACAAAATTACAACTCCACTTTGTGGGAGTGGAATATGAAGGTGAAAACCCAACTGATGCTGATATTGTGTGTACTTACAGACGGTGAACCAACTGGCCCATGCTCTCCACCAGGATGAGGACCTGGATGCAGGCAGCCTAGTCTGTGTCATGTGGCCTAAAGCCAAGTGTGCTCTGCTTAGGGATGATCTGGTGCTTTTAGACAGGTTAGACCCACGTTCACAGCATTTTAAACCAAATTGGGAGGGTTGTATGTAACTGTAGGTATTGTGAAGTTGCATGACACAGTGTGTTGTAAGATTATTTCATTTATGTATTTAATTAAACCTGTATTTTATGAGGTAAGACATAGCTGATAATGAAAACACAACAGAGTTTAGACAACTTTCTGAAGTAATAAATCATAACCTCGTGGCCTCTATATGAGTGCTTTGTAAACTTTATACTTACAAAGACGAAAATTTCTCTAGGCTCAAACGTGTAGCCACTGCAGCGTATACATGCAATCTTTCCAACGCTGTTTCTGCCGTACTGCCAGTCTGTCTTCCACCAAACCATCAAAGATTGTCTATATGCGAGATGAACACTCGCTCCAAAAAATAATCAAGACGATCTTTTATGAAAAAGTGTTTCACTCCGATAGCTTTTTAACCATTGCCCTTCAACAGTTTTTAACCTGAAATCAACTTATTTATTTACATACCATGGACTTATTTGTAACCTTTTAACTATTATGAAATTATTAATGCCTTCAAAGGCATGACAATACATGTTTATGTTATGTACGGATACCGAATCATGTGACCTAAATATGAAGAAGGCAGTGGAAATTGATAGGACTTGGAAACATCCCCACAATTTAATCAGTTGTTCCTTGTACATTTCCAATGGATAAGTACTGATAAGTCAATTTGTACTAGGATCACAATCAAGTGAACGTTATGTCAGCAGGCAGCTGATGTAGCGTTGGCTTGGCATAGTTAGTTACGCTAACTTGCAATGATACAGAAATCTTTAACAGATCCGTGGATCCAGACTCTGAACCGCATCACTGACAAAATCTAATCACTTGGTCCTTGTGTCATTTCTGACCTTCCCTGAAAATTTCATCCAAATCCATCTATTTTTGAGTAATGTTGCGCACAGACAGATTAACGGAAGGACAGACATACGCTGATTGTCACATAACTCTGCCGCGTTCCTTGGCAGAGTATAAATCCTACTTATGACAGCATGACAGCCTGGAACATGCCAGACACTTGTCTTGCCTGGAAGCTGCCATCCAGAACTGTAAATGGCTTATTCTACATCATGTTTTCTCCTCCAGCCCAGGTATAGATGTTACTACAGAACTGGACAGCTGGATTGACAAGTTCTGCCTGGATGCGGACGTGTTTGTTCTGGTAGCAAACTCGGAGTCAACCCTGATGCAGACGGTGAGATATGACTACAATGTGCTTCATCCACAAGCTGTCAGTCAGCCACAGAATGGTTCAAATTTACCTTGCATTCAACTAATACCTTTTTAAACCGTTGCAAATTATTTCTACAGGAGAAGTCATTTTTTCACAAAGTCAATGAGCGCCTGTCCAGTCCCAACATTTTCATCCTCAACAACCGTTGGGATGCCTCTGCCTCAGAACCTGAATATATGGAAGAGGTTAGTCAGTTTCACGGTGGAAAAACATCTACACCCGTAAACATATGTGTTTGTATGATATATGCATAAACCCCTGGTATGTGGCTATTTAACCATTGTTGCAGGGATGTCTTTTCAAGTTTTGTTTGTGTTTTATCTTAATTCATGGTTTTCCAAGCACCTAAAGCTGCCTCCTAGCTGCTGGGTGTTGCGTTTATGTTTTGAATGTCCTTGACAATGGCAGACCGCATTAAGTTTTGTGGTGGTTGGTCGAAGTCTTGGCTATGCATACCACTGAGTAACTTTGATTCGGGAATGTGATATTATCTGTAGATAAGCAGATTTTCATTAAATGAGGCCTTTTTGGTGCAGTTTCATATATGTTTTGCCTCTAGGAGGTGCACTGAATTGTGAGCAGATATGTAGCACAACATGGAAGTGAGAGCACCGCTCTGTTTATTCAGATGTGGAAGTACAATAAAAATATAAAAGTATACCAAGAGCATAGCGTAGGACAGGAGGTGTTTTCATCCCTAAGGAGAAGGAGTCATCCGGCTGTAGCCAGTTTCGGGTGATTTCTCTCCTAAATATCGAGAGAAAGATTTTCTTCAGTATTGTAGCGCAGAGGTTGGCTAGTTACTTAGTGAGGAATGGTCTGATAGATTCTACAGTGCAGAAGGCAGGGATACTGCAATTTTCTGGGTGCTTGGAGCATACTAGCATGATTTGGCATCGGATTCAGACGGTTAAGAGGGACAAGAGAGATTTGAATGTTGTTTTTAGATTTGGCTAATGTGTTTGGATCGGTGCAGCACAGCCTTATTTGGAGTTCCTTTCGCTACTTTAAAGTGCCAGAGATGGTTGATAACCCGGTGAAAGCATATTTCCAGAACATCTGATTATGTTCAAGTACAGGAGATTTTACAACAGGTTGGCTGGATTGGAGGTTGGTATTGTGGCGGGATGTGCGGTTTCACCGTTAGCTTTCACAATGGCTATGGAGGTAATTATCAGGGCTTCCAAGTGGGTCGTAGGTGGGGAGAGACGGCAGAATGGAATGCGTCTTCTGCCAGTTAGAGCTTATATGGAGGATATGACCCTTATAACTGCAACAGTGCAATGTACAAAGAGATTGTTAGATCGAATGAATACGAATCTCAAATGGGCTAGTATGAGGATCAAGCCTAGTAAATCGAGGAGTATTTTGATATACAGAGGGAAAGAAAGTGATAAGAAATTTTCCGTAGATGGTGAGGAAATTCTTATCATTAGGGAGAAGTCAGTCAAGAGCTTAGGAAGGTAGTATAATGTGGACCTGAATGATAATGAACAAGTTGTGCAATTTAAAACAGATGTTGCAAGAGGGCTGGATAGAATATATAAATCAGGACTCAGGAAAACTGAGGTTGTGGTGTTTGGCCTGTATCCTAGATTAATGTGGCTAGTGTCCATATATGAAGTCCCATTATCCATTGCAGAGAGAATGGAAAAGCTAGTTAGTTCTTTTATTAGGAAATGGTTGGGTGTTGCTAGGTGCTTAAGCAGTGTAGCTTTGCATGGGAAAGGGATACTTCAGCTGCTGGTATCTAGTCTAACAGAGGAGTTTAAATGCACCAAAGTTAGGACAGCTCTTACTCTCTGGGAGTAAGGACATTTTATTGAGCAATGTGGTTCCGAATCCTACCAGCGGGAGGAAATGGAACCCAAGAGCAGTAGTGCAGGAGTCAAAGGCAGCTCTTAGGCATGCAGAAATAATAGGTCATGTTCAGTTTGGCCGGGGAGGCTTGGGGCTTGGCCCAGGCAAACCAGCGTGGGACAGAACAGGTCCAAAGGTGATAAGAATGCTTGTACTGAAACAGATGCATAGACAAGAGGAACTGTTAAGGGGGCAAAGGCAGTTGGTCAGGCCAAACAGGGGCAGTGGTTGAACTGGGAAGGTGTTGAGAAGAGGAAGCTTCGCTGGAGGGACCTGTGGAGTATGGAAGAAAGCTGTATTAAGTTTCTAATAGGGGCAACATACGATGTGTTACCAACTCCCCAGAACCTGAGACTCTGGGTAGATGGCGACCAATCATGCCCGTTGTGCTCAGGTACTGCAAGCTTACAGCATATTTTGTCTGGTTGTAGAATTAGCTTATCACAAGGCCGGTATTCATGGTGACATAATCAGGTGCTGAGAAGCTTAGCTGCAGGAATTGAAGAGAGGAGAAAGCAGGTGAATTCTGGAGGTTCTAGTAAGGAGAGGCTAGTTGTGATTCGAGAGAGGGAGATGGATATGGCCCTAAAGTCAGGAAGGAGGCAGGGATGTGACCACCTGGTAGGAGCTTGTGATTGGGAAATGCAGGTAGATTTAGAAGGAAGGCTTGTTGTTCCGCAACAAATAGTGTGTACTAATCTGAGGCCAGACATTGTTTCATGGTCTGTGAATGAAAAGATTTTATTGAGTTAACAGTCCCATGGGAAAATTCAGTGGAGGCAGCTTCTGAGAGGAAGAAGGCTAGATATGCAGAATTAAAGACAGAGGCTGAGCAGAGGGGATGGAAAACTAGAGTTCGCCCAGTTGAAGTAGGGTGTAGAGGTTTTGTTGCAGAGTCAGCTGTTTCACTTTTGAGGGAGCTGGGAGTTCAGGGGCAGAGTCTGAGGAAGACTGTGAGGGACATGGCAGATGTGGCTACTAGATCTAGTCAGTGGATATGGTATTGTATATGGTAGTATAATCTCTGTCTGTGGTGAGCTTGGCTGAAGTAGTGAAGTATGTTAGCAATTAGTGGATAGCATTCACATGTAGCACTAGCAAGTTTGGTGAGCTGGCTTGTATAGTTTCTTTGGCAGTAGGTTTCCTTTGGACATGGTAGTAGTCTTGCAGCTAGCATTAGTATTTAGAGTTAGCACTAGCACGCTTGGAGTTTACAAGTATGGTTTCTTTGTCAGTTTTTAGTAGTTGGCACAAGGTATTCAGCATCATGCATTAGCTAACTGGTAACATCGGCACTGGTCACTACCTGGAGCATCTCCTAAACGGGTCTGGGTCAGGTGAACGTGGCAGTGCTGTTTGGATTGTGTAGAAGCAGTGTGAACTGGCACTAGGAGCTGTGAATCTGAGACACCAGAATTCACCGCCTAGCCTCCTGGAGGTGTTGTGGGACTAAACAGGCCAAACACCGCTGACGGGAGGTTTCCACCAGATGACCACCAGAGATGTGTTAGGAATCACTGCTCACTGGTGTGTATAGTGATAAGTCAGGGATCCTAGGTCATTCATTGAGTGCTCATCCTTCTTGTTTGGAGCACAAGTGTCTTGTGTTTAAACTAACTTTTGTTGCAAAATAACAACAAACACTTACCTACTTGCTTGTTTAACACCATTAAACAAGCAGCTTGATAGCCATCAGCACTGCTGTTTCTGTTGGACCACCTGGTTTCACCACCATTAACACCTGGAGGCAGGTGATTCCATTAACAACTGTGAGCTGTTGTGACTATAAACATCTGAAACTCTCCATTAGCTAGTTAAACTGAAGAAGCCTTTTCGATGAGAAGTGAAATGCATTCAAGAACCTAAAAGAGACATCCAATTACTTTTTTTACTGAAGCTCCTAGGTATATTATTATTCTGCTGGTGAACCAGCCTTGGATGAGGCAGGTAAACTCCGTATACTTTTTCTCCATCACTAGGAACAGCAAAAACTGCTTTTGAACATTCTTGAACGCATATACCAACCTAAATATATTATTAATGGAAAGAAATGTCAGTGTGTCTAAAGGGGATTCAGCACTCTTTGAAATTACCATTTCAGTTTTCTCTGCTGCTCTTAATTTATGGGCTAAATGATAGTGATCAGCTAAAATACTGAATTAAACCAGACTGAGGCACTGTGTCACATCCATTGCTGACAGTTGTGTCGAGAGAGGAGGTGTGTCCCCATAGATTTTCCCCTCAACTGCATAGGTCTTTGCAATTCATTTTCATTAAAGTGTTTTCTTCTTCTCTCAGGTCCGCAGGCAGCATATGGATCGCTGCACCAATTTTCTGGTAGATGAGTTGGGTTTGGTTGACCGAGCCCAGGCCAGTGACCGTATCTTCTTTGTATCTGCCAAGGAAGTACTCCAGGCTCGAATGCAGAAGGCTCAAGGAATGCCTGAAGCAGGTACAGACAGGGATCAGTGTAGAGTTTGACAGAACTCCTATGATCTGGAAAAATCATGAACCACAAAAAGTTTTCAAATGTTTTTGAAAAATGGGAAGATATACACTAATCAGCCACAACATTAGATTCCCCTTGTGCTGCCAGAATGGCGCTGATTTGTCAAGTCATGGACACGGCACCTCTGTGGGTGTCCTGGGAAGTCTGACACTGGGACTTGAGTAGCAGATCCTTTAGGTCTTGTATGTTGCTGAGTGGTGCCTCTGTGGATTGGTCTTGTTTTTACTGATCCTGCCTCAATGCTAGATCAGATTGGGATCTGGGGCGGCCAGATCAACTCCTTAAGCTCTTTTTCAACAACCTCAAGTTGTTTCTGAGCAGTATTTGAAATGTGGGCGCATGTTTTGCTCTGACAGGCCACTCTTGTTAGTTGAGTGCTGTTGGATTAGATTATATTGGATTCAGCTTTATTGTCATTAATTCACATAGTAAATCCATATCACTTCCTGCAGTTTAAAGCTTGTTTAGTCACTAGCAATAGTTTATCTTGATGACCATATTATTTTCCCGTTTCAGGTGGTGCTCTGGCAGAGGGATTTCAAGCCAGAATGTTTGAATTCCAGAATTTTGAGAGGCGATTTGAGGTAAGATCGTCATATGTGCAAGGACTAGCGATAAAATTTTAAATGATCTTAGCAAGTTGCTAAATTCAAATGCACTGAAAAATTTCTAAATTTATTTATCAGTTAAGCTTACTTTTATGGTCATGCTATTTATCGCTGTGACAATAATAACAGTTTACACCTGACTTGCGCACCTCAGTTGTTTCTTAGACTTCAACACTGATTGCAGGCAAGCATTTTTCCCCTGCTTCAGTGTATTCATACCTAGCTTTGCTTAAGATATTCTGGGAATATTCCTGACCTAGACACAAGTGACAGAGATGACTTGACTAAGAGGCAAACAAACACATTTCCCCGCAACTTTGTCTTTCTTTAAAAAATGAAAATCAACTTGTGTAATTTAGGCCTGAATTGGCTTTTATTTCAATTCATTTTCAATTCGTACAATTCTAATTGTATAATGCCAAATTCATAATGTGAGTCATTTCAGTACAATTTACATAGTTGAATTCAGACTTTAAGAAATTTATTTTCCTCCTTTAAGTAACATTTGTATATTATTTATTGTGTAACGTAATTAGATGATTGAGATACCAAGTTATTTCAGCAGGGATTTATGGTCACCTCTTTTTCTTGAGTTGATGTTTGGCTTATCTACTATGTGGTTGCCACATTTAGGAGTGTATCTCACAATCAGCCGTGAAGACAAAGTTTGAGCAACACACAGTCAGGGCCAAGCAGATCTCTGAAGCCTTGCGCCGCATCATGGACTCTGTGCACATTGCTGCTCAAGAGCAGAGGTGAGTCTGGCATTAAAAACATTAAGCGTTTGTTTACTTCTTGTCACTCGTTTTCGAATATGTAGACCTAGTCCAGAATTGTGGAAGTTTTCTTTTGCCTTATGATTTTGTTTTGTATGGATATGTATGTGTATCTATCTCTATCCACATCCAGTGATGGGATGCCTGGAAAAAGAATTCAGAAATAATTTTCATTGTGATAAAGCCACTATCTGCAGTTTGCAGTGAAATAGTGCTAGTTTTGTGTGGTATACTAGAGTACACCAACAATAGGTCAACACAGCTTTTTAAAAAACAGTCACTGCTAATATGCAGCAGATCTTCTCCCTGCACAGACCTCCATTTTTCAATTTTTAATGGTGTGTATGTGCGCGCAGAGTCTACTGCCTTGAGACCAAAGAGGACCGTCAAGACCGCTTGGAGTTTATAGACAAGCAGTTGGACCTGTTAACCATGGACTGTAAGGCTAAAATTAAGAAGATTACTGAGGAAGTGGAGAGACAGGTGAACGCCAATGTAACATCACACATACCGGTGTAACAGGCCAGATTAAACAGTACCAGTATACAGTGGTCCTTCGTATATCGCGGGGGTTACGTTCCAGACCCTCCTGCGATTGACGAAAAGCCGCGATATAGGGACCATATTGTAATCCTTAAATATTGGTCGACTCGCTCATCTCCAGGGCTGTAGGTCAGGCTGGTTACAACTATTTTGCGTTTTTATGCTCATGTCTTTTGCTGTCTTCCATGCTAAACATCCCCAGCAGGGCAGGACAGTTTTCTGCAGGTTTTATTCACCGCTCAGCACAACAAACATGGACTATTCTTACTGGCACAACATAAATAAACACAAAAATAAAGTAAATGCAAATGAACACAATCATACACAAATCCGATACTAGAATAGTTTATTATAACTCCGCCAAGGAACGCGGCGGAGTTATGTGACGATCAGTGTAAGTTTCTCTGTGAATCTATCTGTCCTGTGCAATATTACTCAAAACAGACCAATGGATTTGGATGAAATTTTCAGGGAAGGTCAGAAATGACACAAGGACCAAGTGGTTAGATGTCGGCAGTGATGCGGCTTATAGTCCAGATCCACGGATTTGTTAAGGATTTCCCATTGCGAGATATAGAGGCTGGGACGGCGTCACTGTAACCATGACAACAAGTGAACGCTGCCTCAGCTCCCTACTGACGATCATGTGATCCTACTACAAATCTGCAGTTGCTGACTTATCGGAATTGATACAAGGAACGATTGATTGATTGATTAAATTGTGGGGATGTTTGAGTCCCATCACATATGTCCCGCTACATATTTAGGTCAGACAGTTCAGGCACACATGCATAACACACGTCTGTGTTCAGCGCCAGGTCAGACAATGAACAGTCTTGGCGGAGTATTGCATTCTCTGACTGTTTTTCTTGTTGATATATATTTTAAGGCTTTATAAATCCTCCCCACACCTCACATCACCGCAGAGCAACACTATGCAGCGATCATACGTCAGTGTGAGACGGACAGGCCAGATACTGAATGTTGCTATACTAGATGCACTATACTCAGGGGAGACGGAGGAGACTGACTACGGTCCTTGAGCCAATCAGAGCCCAGCACTGTACGCTGGTCGCTATGACTTAACTGTTGTGCTGCAATGCACCATGGGAGTTCGGGGTGGTGGAGGTTTAAATGTCATTATTGTGGTTTATGTTAGTGTTCCAGTGTTATTAGTATTTATGTTTTATTGTGTTTTTGTGGTTTAGTCAGCCCAGTTAGTTTGATTAAGTGTTATGTTGTCAGGACCGTGAGTGTGAAGTGTAGTGTGTTTGATGACTTCCTGCCACATTTATACTGTACTCTGTGTCAAAATAAAAGCCCTAGGCAATTATAGAGTTCCTAAAGCGTAGGTACATGTTGTCTGGTGTTAGCTTGTATTGCAACTTGCCACAGTAAGAACTACAGAAAAAATATCTGTACTAAAAAATTCCACGATATAACGAAACATGGGCTGCACAGTGGTGTAGTGGTTAGCACTTTCGCCTTGCAGCGAGAAGATCCCTGGTTCGCGTCCCGGCTTTCCTGGGATCTTTCTGCATGGAGTTTGCATGTTCTCCCTGTGCATGCGTGGGTTTTCTCCGGGTACTCCGGCTTCCTCCCACAGTCCAAAAACATGCTGAGGTTAATTGATCATTCTAAATTGCCCGTAGGTGTGAATGTGAGAGTGATTGTTCGTCTCTGTATGTAGCCCTGTGACAGACTGGCGACCTGTCTAGGGTGTCCCCTGCCTTCGCTCGAGTCAGCTGGGATAGGCTCCAGCCCCCCCCGCAACCCTAGTGAGGATTAAGCGGTGTATAGATAATGGATGGATGGATAACGAAACATCCGCGTAACCAAACCCAATCCAAAAATCCACGATATAGTGAGACCGTGAGAAGTGAACAGCGATATAGTGAGGGACTACTGTACCCCAGTTTGTACCCAGGTATACTTCAGCCTAGATCAAATTTATACCTCGGGGGCTAAAATAGCCTTGTCCAGAATATGCCCTTCCAGGCTGAAATACATCCCATGTAATATGAGATTGCATCAATAAAATAAATTTAATCTGTAAGCACAAATCAATGAAATTAAGTCAAACATTTTAGGCAAAAAATACTATGGGATATTATGCTGATGTACTGGTTTATTTATGAAACACAAATCAAGCCAATCTTAATTTAAGCACAATACAAAAGTAATATAAATAGATATTGTCCTGAAATCAATTATACAGTAACAATTGAAATTAGCAACAGCCATATACTTTGGCCAGTTGTTTAATCTGGCTTGTTACACCAGTTCTACTGAACTTTCCTTCTCAGCTGCAGCTGTTCTTTCTTAAATCAGTGGTGATTTATGAGGCAACAGACTGGTGAAATGTAGTAATTTACACTCTTACAAATCAAACCTAAAAAACAGTCACATCAAACAACAACCCAAATATTTTTAAGCTTATTTTCAAGTTCAACATGTGTCACAAAAGAAGTGTAACAGACACTAATGCTCTTTGCTCATGTCCAGGTGTCTAATGCCATGGCAGAAGAGATCAGGAAGCTCCATGTACTGGTGGATGATTTCCACATGGACTTCCACCCATCACTAGTGGTGCTCAAGGTTTACAAGAATGTGAGTTGAACCTTCATATATTCAACAAAATGGTTAATACAAGCTTCATTGAACAGGCTAAAATACATGCAAGGATACGCTCTGTAGGGGAAGCATGCAAAGTTTCCTGCCTTTTTCTATGCCACTTCAGGCACCTCTGTCAAAGTTCCCCAACCAATGAGAATGCCAGACATAATGTTGACAAATTAAATCATCAATCTCCTTGCAGGACTGTTCTCTTTATTTCTGTCAGCGTTCCATCTGGGCAGTTACTCTATGGGCAGTTAAACATACTGAATAAAGTGGTAGAGCATTATTTCACTACACTCCAGCAGCCCTACTCTGATTATTAACACATATAATGTATTCATTTCTTAAAATTGGCACCTACAGAGGACACATTTTGTTAATTTTTTATGTGAAAATAATTACAGTAGCAAAAAAGATGTTCTTAAGGGGTCTTTCTAATTGTCTAGTTTTTTACTTTATGATAATAATTGGCCATAAAATGTGACATAATGTTCATCTACGTCACGAAATAGACAAACACAATCTGTTTTAACCTAGCAATACACAAATAATTATAGTCTTGCGTGCCTTATTTGTTACATTGCTTATGTTTTTATTAAGCTTTCTTTTATTAGAGACCTTAAAACAAATAAGTGGATACAAATACAAAAATCAAAAACACATGAACAACGACCTAACAGCTGAATAACAATCCTTGACAGTCAACAAGTGGCCCAAAAAATAAACATACAAGAATACAAAAAGGCCTTATGACACAACCAAAGATAAAAGATCCAGTGGACATTCAAACCACGGAGGAAATGTTATAGGGCAATAGTACAAATGAGACACACAGTTAGTGCTTTGAGTGGACATATACATCACGCACTGTCCACCTTGCTGGCATAAACCAGTGTGCAACAGTTTACATCGACTGTGTAACAGCTCAGTCTCTGCATACATAATTGCAGTTGAGAGTCCTTTAAGGCTTTAGGTGTGTTTTTTTTTTTTTTTTTCTTTGCAGTTTGTGATGATATCCTATGTTGGCTATGGTTCGGTCATTTTGTGGTTCTAACTCAGCAGTTTTGTAGCTATACATGTAAGGAAACTACAATACTTTGACTTTTCTTTGTTGTTCGTTCTAGGAACTCCATCGGCACATAGAGGAGGGTCTGGGCAAGAACATGTCAGAGAGGTGCTCTACCTCCATCACTAATGCCCTGCAGGCCACACAGACCGACATGATTGGTAACACTTGTCTGGTTTACAACTTCTCACAAAAATCTACCTGTCCACTGTTCTCACTGCACAGGCTCCTGTCCATTTTAATGTGCTATGGGAATAATGCCACAGACTTCATTGTCAAGGTTGACTGTAGCATGTGCATGTAGATTTGTGACTTAAGACTTTTACTTTGCTTTTTTTTATATGTAATCATTTTCTTAGTGGAAACTCCTGTGTAACTAAATTGTATATCAGTGACATCTGTGTTAAAGTCTGACTGAATATTGTCTTCATCCACAAAGACATACTAAAGTCTTTGCTGTCCATATGTGTGTGCAGATGGTCTGAAGCCTCTGTTGCCCAGCCCGGTCAGAGAGCAGGTGGACAAGCTTGTTCCTCGTCAGTGCTTCAGCCTTAGTTATGACCTGGCCTGTGACAAACTTTGCAGTGACTTTCAGGAGGACATCGGCTTCCATTTCTCTCTGGGCTGGACCATGCTGGTCAACCGTTTCCTGGGGCCCAAGAACACTCGACGGGCACTCATGGGCTACAATGACCAGGTAACACCTCCAAGAACGTACAGTCTCCTTCCCAGACCTGTCGATTCATCAGTTTTCTGACAATGAGTCAGTGAAATATTTAGAGAGCATATTTGCTCCAAAAGGCTCAAATTCCATGTGGAAATTAAACAGGAGTAAGCAAATGTGAAAAGGAAACCAAGGACTTTTATTCCTGTCGTAGCCGGCGTGCTCTGGCTTCAAAACAGTGTCAAAGTAAAGGTTGTGGTTTATGCAGTCTTTAGATCTTATGGAGAACCTGCTGGTCAAAGATCAATGTTCCTTGACATCATGACAATCAAACGTCTAATTTGACTTTTTAGAGGGTCAGACTCATTCCCTTGTGAGGTTATTTGGCAGATGACATACAAAATAGATTCAAAACTTTGTGGGGTTTAGGCAGGGACATTTTCATGTTTCTCTGTTAAACTGTGTTTCGGTGAGGTTTGTACAAACATCATTTTCAAGTTGGATTCAACATACTTTTCTAATTGCACAAGCATATTTTAAATTGCTTGTTTAAATTTAGACTGTCTATGACACTCTGAACCAGGCTTTGCACTCTGCACTGCTATCAGCTGTTGTCTCCCTACAGGTTCCTCGGCCCATGGCCTTGACTCCAGTCAGCACCAGCATGCCTCCATTCCCACAAAGCTCCATGACCCAGGAAGAGCTTATGGTCTCCATGGTGACAGGTCTTGCTTCACTTACCTCCCGCACTTCCATGGGCGTCCTTGTAGTTGGCGGTGTGGTGAGCATACACACACACACACACACACACACACACACACACACACTACACATTACACATTAGACCAGTCTTAATTATTAACATTTCATTAATATCTGAAGGTTTTATGGTCAAAAGTGATGAGTGAAAGAGCAAAAGGTGAGATTTAACAGCTGTGATGGTAGCTAGTAAGTGGACCTCGAGTAGTGTTTTTGTTTAGATATTTGCTGATCTAACGGCTGACTTTTGTTGAATTGAGTTTCTTTAGTTTAGCAAATGTTGACCCAGGGCCTGTTCATTATACACAGGAGCAAGTAGCTTTCAGTTCAACTTAGAATGAATGCAATTAAGTTAAGGTGATGAAAATTTTGAATCGGTTTGCATTAAAATGGTATTACACAGGAGTATATTCACTTTTGTTGTATACTGTATATTAACAGCTGCCAAAGTATTTTTGTCAACCCGTTTTAGCATTTTGCTTTATTCTAAATCCTGACTGAAACTTTTCAAACAATCCATTTCTGAACAGATAATCATGTAATTGGCTTGAAACAATGTTTTCAAGAATTTTGGAAATAAAAGGGAAGTTGGATATGGGTCTGTAGTTGGCTAAAACACCTGGATCCAGAGTAAATTTTTTGTTTTTTTTTTACAGCAAATTTAAAAGGTTGTAGCACATAGTCTGTTAATAAAGAGAAGTTGAATATATTTAATCCTGCAGTGTTAATTAAAGGAAAGATGTCCTTGAACAATCTAGTCGGGATGGAGTCTAAACAAACATGTTGCTGGTTTAGAAGAATTAACTATTGACGTGAGCTCTGAGAGATTTACAGCAGAGAAACAGTCCAAGTCTAAGTCTGGTTCTATGGATGCTTTCAGAGCTGCTGCGCCTAAAGACATGTTAAGGATTTTTTCAAATCTAATATTCAGAACTTTGTGAAGAAGGTCATGAAATCTACTCTGAGAGTTAAAGGAATAAAAGGCTCCACAAGCTGGGACGCTTTGTCAGCCTGGCGACAGTGCTGACAAGAAACCTGGAGTTCTTATTTTTCTCAAAGATGAATAAAAGCAGTTCTTGTCCTACAAATAGCTTTTTTATATGTCATTAAACTTTTCATACAAGGTGAAATTCTTCTGAATTTGTAGAGCGCCACTGTCTTTCCAGTCTTAAGAGGGGCAACAGTGTCGATTGATGTAGTCAGCAAAGCTGCAGTACTATCGAGATTGTCCATCTGTGTGGGACTAATTTTAGAGAAGCTGTTCTCCATTGTGTTGGCATATGGCATTGAAGTAAACAACAACAGAATCCTTCCTTAAATTTAGTAAATGTAAATGCATGATCAGATAAACATCTGCTGTAATGGAACTTTCTGGTAAATGTTCCATAATCCGTTATTGTCAATTCAAATGTTATTGAAAAATTATCAGACAAAATGGAATTTTGTTGAAAAACAGTTAAAAGTTCAATTTCTATTCCATCTGTCAAAACAAGATCAAGGGTGTGGTTAAAACTGTGAGTTGGTTTATTTACATTTACTCCAATGAGCTAAATGCAGAGTTGAGGCTGTCCTTCTCTTCATCTATGTGGATATTAAAGTCACAGACTATAATGACACTGTCTGTACTGAGCACTGTCAGCCAAGAACTCTGAGAATTCACATAGGAACTCAGTAAGGGGCGCATGGTTGATATACAACAACTAACAGATTCTTGTTTCTGTTACTTTATATCACATATATAAAACTTGTGCATTTCTGCTGCTACAACTATGATATATCCCATGATTTTGATGCTCAAAGTTGGGAATAGAAAAAATTATGCTGGTCAGAAACACCTGGAGTGGATGTGAAATTGATTTGGATGCAGTTTTTAACAGAGCTCAAATGTGTTTTTTCTACCCTGAAAATGTAACGTTACTATCTCCTGTGCTTAAAGCATGATAGAGATCGACAAATGAATACTTTTTTCATCCCCTTGGGGAAATTCAGTAAATAATGAGGGTTAAAAAGTTCTTGAAAATGATACAAATTAGAAACTGCAAATTTCAAACCCACCTCCATGTACCTAAGCACCTGTAACTCTAAAAATATTCATAGTATGAAAGTAAACTTTTCTTGAGTTCGTTCAATATAGAAAAGATATTGTCCACACACACACACACACACACACACACACACACACACACACACACACACACACACACACACACACACACACACACACACACACACACACACACACACACACACACACACACACACACACACACACACACACAGAGAGACACATGCACACACACACAAAAATTCACTCTGAGGAGGTCAGATGAGAACTTATTTCAGATTTTGTTGATGTTTGTATGGAATAGCCCATTACTTTTCACTTTTTTTAGGCAATATTATTATGTACCACTAGGTGAATTTCCTCTGGGTGTAGATGACACCTTTTTGTCTTGCAAACCAGCAAAGGTATTTGAAGCATATCTGTTAAAGAGTTGGACAAATAGATATGTGAATATAATGAAAATCTGCTTGTCAGTGTGTTTAGACACTACAGGAGGAGGGTTCAGCCAAACTGTAAACTGTCTTTGTACAGATCTGGAAGGCAGTGGGCTGGCGTCTGATTGCCTTGTCAGTGGGTCTATATGGGCTTCTCTACATCTATGAACGGCTCACCTGGACCACCAAGGCCAAAGAAAGAGTATTCAAGAGACAGTTTGTGGACTACGCCAGTGAGAAACTGCAACTCATTGTCAGCTACACTGGATCCAATTGCAGCCACCAAGTCCAGCAGTGAGCATGTCAAACGACCACACATTCTCTTGGACAGTTATTACCATGCACTTCAAAAGACTGTTTAGAACCTAGCATGACTTTGTAATCAAATATTAAATGCAAATTTTTATTAAATTTTTTTCATCAGACTGTTCTTGTAATGTTTTGTAACCCAGTTTGTGTCTCTGTGATTAACAGGGAGTTGGCAGGTGTATTTGCTCAGCTTTGCCAGCAAGTAGACATCACCCGTCAGAACCTTGAGGATGAGATATCTCATATGAACAACAAGATCGAGCAGCTCGATAGCTTGCAGAGCAAGGCTAAACTGCTGCGGTAAGTACCTCACCAAATTCAATGTACAAACAGCCAGACAGGAGGACAGTTGTGCTCGATGTTACAGTAAAGCAGTGTTTCTCAAATAGTGGGGCGCGCCCCCCTGGGGGGGCACAGAGAGGAGGAAAAGGTCCTTCAACACGGAACTAATTAGCTGAACTATTGTTTTAACGTTGGCCTGTTTTTCGCGGCGTACAACAATACTGAAATTGTGCTGACCCCATAGACTGTATATGCCATAGATATAAATAATAATAATAATGATCTTCTGTATATATCTATGGTATATGCACTGGCCGTTCAGACTCCGAAGTACAGACTCCTGAGAACGGGAGAACGCATTGTTAATGTGCAGTCGGAACACCAGCGTACTTGATCACGTCACATACTCGGCTCATCTCCTCCGATTATTTTTACCAGCAATGTCAAACATATGGCCTGTGGGCCAAAACTGGCCCACCAGACGGTCCATTTCGGCCCGCGGGACGACTTTACAAATGATAAAAATTACAACAACATTAACTGTAAATTTGTAAAGCTATAAATTTAAAATAATTTCTAGAACTTGACAAGTTGTTCTGATCATGAAGTAAAATACTAGATTGTTCAGTTGCAGATACCTGTGACTGAATGTTTTGTGTTTTTGTAGATAAACTGTTATCTGGCAGTTACAATGCATGTGTAAATGATGAACTGAGGCATAATAGGCTACTGTTGAAATTGAACTTGTTTTCCTTAAGAAATTTCAGGTTCATAATATTTTGTAAAAAGATACTTCATTAAATGTGAACATTTTCAGAATTTACTTTTTTTTTTAACTAAAACAAAGGGGAAAAGTTGGAGCTGTGGTTATTTATAGGTTATTATGCTGTGATTTTACTGGTGGGGCCCACTGGAGATCAGATTGGGCTTTATGTGGTCCCTGGACTGAAATGAGTTTGACACCCCTGATCTTTACTGTGAAAAACAACAAAAGGGAATCAGATAAAATACCACAGCCCTGCATATTCATGTTTTCACAGTTTTTATATATATATGTATATATATATATATATATATACACACACACACACACACACACACACACACACACGCAGTTATTGGGGGGACACGAATGTTTTTTGTCCTCTGAAGGGGGGCCCGACAGAAAAAATTTGAGAACCACTGCAGTAAAGCAATAGGGGGCATAGTCAACCCTTCCAAGCTTATAAACAGACTGATGGCGTCCTCCCTCACTGCAGTGGTAAAAACAAAAGCGCTGTGTGGCATGTTCAATTTGTGCCCCAAAAACCAAAGAAATTAAGGAATATTTTATTTGTGTCATTGTACATGGAAGTCCAACAGAAATGTTTAAATTATGAACTGAAGCTAGATGAAGAAAGTCTTTCATATCTCGGAGTGTGATTTTGAAAAACTTTTTACTTTGTTGTGTTTTTTTTTCTAAAGCTCTATATAAGCTGTCAGAAGACTTGACCCACAATGTACTGTAGATCAGACTTCTCCAGGTCTATCATGACAGTGAACTTGTGTCTGCCTTTAATCAGTGCGTTTTCACTTTTCTTTGAGACGTCCATCAGCAATCTTCCCAAACAAGAACTTCTAAAGAGGGGGTTTGTGACAAAAAGGGCTGCTGTAGTGATTGACTAAAGCCCAGTGTAGGCACTTTGTGTCTAAATTCACAACTTTTACTCTTGGTAGAGTTGTTCTTGAAATGTTTTTGGGTGTGTGTTTCTAGAGTTGTGGATTTTACTACTTGGTGGGAACCAAACCAATTTAATGAAGATTAAGATTTGGCTTTAGGGTTCAAATTGGGTTAAGAACAGAGTTATGGTTACACATTCAGTTGTGATGATCAAGGTTAAGACAGTTCAAAGATAATGAGACAAGGATGTTTCTATGTTTGTCAGGAACAAGGCGGGATGGCTGGACAGCGAGCTGAACATGTTCACCCAGCAGTACCTTCTGCACAGCACATAAACCAGGCAGAGCATCCACAAAGAGTCTGAGTTCCTCTTAACTGTGCCACTTTAAAGTTATGTAAATTTGATTTTGTATATATACTTTGAACACTGGACAAGTCTCATGCTGAAGGAAGACAGTCCACACGGGGGAATGGAAAATTTTGGCTTATGTAAGTAGAATATGAATTGAAGACATTAAATAATATTTATTTCTATATGCTGTAGTGTATTTTAAAAATGAAGCTTTTTTTCTCTCCTAAGAATTAAGTTTTCACAAATGACTTTGCTTGAGTTGGTGTTTATTTGAATTATCCCTGGGAAAGAAACAATTGCATTTACAAATGTTTCTTTCCCAGGGATATTTCAAATTACATTTACAAATAGAAATGGAAACTACTTTCACTCTTAAATCATAGTTCTGTGAGCAGTACTTAGACCTGACCTATCCTTTCAGAATGTTTTTGTTGAGACTGGAGTACAGTACCTGCACTGATGGAATTATTATTATTATTACCACCACCACCTTTTTTTAACCAGGTTTGTCCCATTGAGATCCATGATCTTTTACAAGAGAGAAATGGCCAAGAATGGCAGTACATACAGTTAAAAACAACCGTTTTAACACACAATAGCATTTAAACATAGACATAAAATATACAAATAATTTAACAAGATTAGTTAAAATAAAACATTTGCTCTCAATTAAAAAAATTGCATTCCAAAAGCCTGCATATGATTGGATTGATCATAGCCTTAAATGCATTCAGAGATCCCAGACTTCAGATTTTGAACTCTGACAGCAAAATGCTCCATGTAGTTGGAGCAGCAAATCTAAAAGCATTCTTCCCCATTTCTGTTCTGACCTCAGGAGCAGTGAAATGCAGAAAGTCCTGCGAGCAGAGGCCGTAGGCCTTACTATTCCTGACAAAAAGAGATGATAAATAAGATGGGATCATCTCAAGAATAGCCTTATAAATCAAGACATACCAATGTATAAACCTGTGGACATGTGAAGAGGGTCAATTTACTTTAGAATACAAGATGCAGTGATGTGTTAAGTCTCCACAGTTTGTAATAAACCTCAAATCGCCATGATGCACACTATCCAGGACATGGAGGCATTGAGCGGAGGCATTCATACATAACACATCACCATAATCAATAATTGGAAGAAAAGTTGACTCCATCAGTTTTAGTTTCATCCTAGAAGAAAAGCAAGACTTATTTTGGAAATAAAATCCAAGTAAAAGCTTCAGCTTCTTTGCAATACGCTGAATATGTGCCTTAAAAGACAGGTGGTCATCAATCAAGAACCCCAGATATTTAAAAGTAGATGCAAGTTCAATTTGTTGACCATTACTGGTAACAATGAAGGACTGAATTGATCTTGCTGATTTTGAATTGGTGAAAAACGTAAGTTTTGTTTTATCAGTATTTAGAAGAAGTCGCAATTGGCAGAGTTGTTCTTGCACTCTATTAAATGCATTCTGCAGGTGTGCAAACACTTCTGCACGCGTGGGTGCAAAGCAACAAATGACTGTCGTCAGCATAAAAATGAAAGACTGCATTTGGGATATTCACTCCACTATCGTTTATATACAAGGTGTGAATATCAAAGAGCCTAGTACTGAACCCTGTGGTACACCCTTGTGGACAACCTGAACATCAGAAGAAACCTTCTAACTGAACAGCCTGGGTTCTATATTTACGATAGTTTGCAAACCATCCTACTGCATGTACAGAAAACCCAGCTGCGGTAAAACGTTCAGTAAAAATGTCATGGTCCACGGTATCAAAGGTCTTAGAAAAGTCTATAAAAAGAGAAAGACAACACTGTTATCTAAAGCTTCTGTTATATCATTTCTAACCTTCAAGGCTGCAGTGGTAGTACTATGTTTTTTGCGAAATCCTGACTGGGAAATCGATAGGATAGAATTAGTGACCAGGTATTTTTTAACTTGTTCACTAACAAGGAATTCAAGTACCTTAACCAGAACAGACAATTTAGAAATAGGCCTATAATTTAGAATGGTTGGATCTTCTCCTTTCAGGAGGGGGATAACAAACGGAGATTTCCAGACTTTGAGAATTACATTGGTCAACAAACTAACATTAAAATGTGACACAGTGGAACAGCTACAATTTCAGATGCCAGATTTAAAAAGAGAGGCTCCAAATTATCTGGTCCTGGTGTTTTTTTTTTTAGGATCAAGGTCTTTTAGAGCTTTAGCAACCTCTGCTGTAGAAAAAGGGGTAAAATCAAAAGCCTGAACAGGGGCCCTGTCAACCAGTGGAGAGTCATTAGAGGACTTTTCACTAGATGAGGGTTGATTAGAGGGTTTTTTAGATTTAAACAAAAACCCAGAAGAAATAACATGTCTGTTAAAACAATTTAATATGTCTGTTTATTTCATTTACTCTGCTACCATCACTCAGGGGGAGATTAACCGAATTAGAGGTGGAAGACAAAGATTTAATTGCTTTCCAAAATTTCTTTGGATTTTTCAGACATTCGGTAGTCATGGACAAGTAAAACTCAGCCTTTATATTTCAGAGAAGAGAGTTACATTAATTTCTTAATTGTCTAAAGTAAAGCCAATCAGTTTCTAAACCTGATTTACGTGCTCTAGCCCGTGCAGAATTTCGTTCATGCAAAACTTGTGCTAGTTCAGCTGTAAACCATGGGTTATCACAAGCTTTAATTCTGAATTTGTGTGGGGGGGCATGTTTATTAACAATATGACTTAAACTTTCATAAAAATAACTCCAGGCCAATTCAACATCATCAAAAAGGGCAATCCTATCCCAATCAGAATGATAAAGATCATGCAAGAAAGCCTGTTCAACAAACATTTTCATACTGCGCTTCTCTACAAATCGTAGCTTACTTTTAGGAAGCGCTGTGTCTCTCACAACCGCTATCACACAGTGATAACTCACATCATTTGGAAAGACATCTGATGTCACATATTTGGAAGGCATGTTGATTAAAACTAAGTCAATGAGTGTCGATTTCTGACAATCTTTGAATTTGGGTCTAGTAGGGGAATTAATTGTGTAAGATTAAGAGAATCACACTGTGCTTTCACATCAGCAGACACTGGCATCAGTCAGTCCCAGTTTAAATCACCCACCAAAGGTAGTTTATTGTATTTAAGCTGTGATTAAAAACTTCACAAGGGAGGACAGTGCACTTTTGGGAGCAGATGGTGGTCTATAACATCCCACCAGCATAATATGGTGATTTTTCGATAATTCTATTTTAAGAGCAAGCAGTTCAAGCTCTTTAAATACTGACCCTTTAAGCACTAAATTAACATCGAAATTATAAATTGCAACTCCGCCCCCTTTTCTTGGACGATCAGTACGATAAACATTGTAACCATTAATACAGATATCCTTATCATGCACAGATTTTGTGAACAAGGTTTCAGATAGAACAATAACATCAGCATTTGTTGAATTTATCCAGACCTTTATCAAGTCCGTCTTGTTGAGAAGACTCCTTCCATTTATATGAATTAATCCAAGACCAGTTCTAGATTTAAAATCTGCTGGGGTGTAACACTGTGCCGGTGTTCCAGGGCCTGGATTAGTCTCAACATTCCCTGAAAGCAATAACTAAACGTTTAAGCCTGATGCTACAACGTTTTACATCAGACACTTGACTGGAGGAGTAAACATTAGCAGTAGAGATGCTCACCCAAAACAAGGAGACAGCAGAACTGAAGAGTCATATCAGAATTTAGCAACCACTTAGATATGTTCAAAGACACCAAAACCCTTTGCTTATGTGAAGTTTTAAAGAGTAGTTTTGCAACAACTCTTGTGGAGGAAAGTCACATTTTCATGGGCAGATTTGTGGATTACCCAAGCTGCTATATCCTCCTGAGACGATGTTCTAGAAGAAGGAGGAATGCCACACGTGGGGCCACGACCCACCTGGTCCACACAAGGAGATAAAGTAAAATACAATAATTAGCGACATTGTAGAGGAAAAAGTACAACTGTAGGCTTTGCTGGAGGCTGGTTGAAGCAGGCCACAGGCTGCAGAGCAGGGTGGATGAAGCAGGCCACAGGCTGCAGAGCAGGGTGGATGAAGCAGGCCACAGGCTGCAGAGCAGGGTGGATGAAACGGCCTTCAGGCTCACAGTTCCAAGAAGCTCCAAACAGGCAGCAGCCAGCAAACCAGACCACAAGCAGAAGGATCAGGCTGGAGCATACAAGGCAGAGCAGCCTTCCAGTGTAGAAAAAGCATGAACAATCCACAGGCCTTCAAGAGTTGTCCATTCATTGGCAAAAAACCTTAGGTGAAAAATGTTCAAAAATACTAAAGCAGACTCCTAACAGAGACAAAAGACATGTTGCCATCTTGGATGGTGGGAGGAGCCCAAAGACAAAGTTCACTTTAATAGCATCCAAAGTAGAAACTGCCTGTTCAGCTGATGTGTCAAATAGCTTTCACATTTGTAGTTCAGTTTTTGAAAGAATCAGTACTTTCCTAAAACTGTTGGTCACTGCAGTCTTTGTCAGTCGGTAAGATTTTCTAAGCTTTGGAGAAGCACACGGTGTTTGTTAGCAGACAGTTATTAGTTTAGTTCTTTTTGGAATTTTTTGACAAGAAGAAATCAGGCAACTGATTCTGGCCTGGTCTTTTCTGGGCACATGCAAATTGTTTTACAGTTCAGGTCATTGCCAAGCACATATCTGAGATCATTTAGAAACGGTGTCATCACAGTGTTGGAGAGTTTGTCCACCAGAGAGCTAGTGTCCACATGGTAAAATGTCCCTGTCAGCACATATCCTGGTCACATGTCTAATTACCAAATTTATGGGTTTCTTATCAATAATGTCAGTGGTATGTTTTTATGTAAGCGATGGCTCAGATTGAGCTGATTTGTCATTATTTTTTCTTTCAAATATCACTATCAGTATAAGACGACAAATTTGGTATGTTCCCTACACTGAAGTAAAATGAGGATGTGCAGCTTTATTTTCTAATTAAGCTCAAAATCCTAAATCCCAAAATTGTGTCAGACCTCAGAATATCTTTTATGTGGCGCCAACTATCTTCTGTACAATGTTTTACATCTGAAGTGAACACTACCTGTATCATCACTTCTCAGAGCATTTGTTAGGGGGAGTAACACTTTTGTTTGCACAGGATGCAGATGTGGGCCAGCCTGTTACTGACCCACAATCATGGTCCACACATGTCACATACATCAGTGTCTCACACACAAATTTGTGCATATAATGTAATTTTAAAAATTAATTTTTCAATTGGAAACTGAGGGGGAAATGCAGAAAGTGAATCAAAGTGAATGTGCCTGAATTTTCCCACTGTGACTGTGAGTCATGGTTGATGTGGCCATGCTAGAAAATAAAGCCATACGCACGTACAAATACTGTGTTGCCAAATGAGCAGGTAGGCTGCTGGACACATTTCATTCAGAGTGAAATCATGAATTTTATTCATTTGCAGGTTTTTTTTCTTCACAAACAAATGTAAAACAATATAATATTTTTTTGGCTCCAGAAAGTTGAAAGTACCTGCATGCAGTGACTGTTGTAGTTTGTTGTCCTTTTAAAATGTTTAAATGTACGTAAAAATAAAGGTTATACACTACTGAAAAAAGTTTGTTCTTCGAATATTTAATTGTAGAATGGTTTTTGACTGATTTCACCAAACACTGATTTGTTAGCACGAACGCACCATCCATTATTCATCCCACTGTAGCGAGTGTGGACTTAGTAACCATCTAGTGTTTAGTCGTAACAATTCAAATCAAAAATAAATTTTAAAAAATACTCATCAAAATATACTTGAAGTACTACAAGTAAAAATACAAGAAATTTCCACTAATCGCAAGGTTGTTGGTTAATGTGCCGCCCATCCGCATGTCAAAGTGTCCAAACACTGAACCTGGACTTGTTCCTGATGACAGGCAAGCACCTTGCATGGCTGCTCTACCTTTGTGTGAGTGAGAAACGCATTTTAAAACTCTTTTAGTACCACTAAGGTATAAAAGTGCTCTGCTGACCATTTACCATTTACAATAATACATTACTGGATTATAATAATTGGTGCATTAATGTTTAATATTCCCTCCAGTAAAAGTGGGGTGGAAATAAATACAGTGTAACTTATGAATCCTCTGGAAAGGATGATCTCTGTACAAATCAGAATTTCCAACTGCTACCACCAAAATTAATCCCTGGCTAATACTCGGAATCCCTTAATCAAGGCAATGTGATGTAATGAAACCTTAGATCCTGATGAACCTTCAATACAGTTTTTAATATATAGTGGCAAATTAGCACCTTCTGTTGGTGTTTCTTCAGTCTTTGGAAAAAGTTTACTACCTCCCACATACATTCAAGCTCTAAGAGGCCTTCTTTTCAAGCAAGACGCTTTAAAGCAAAAACTTTTTTTTCATGCACCAATCAATTTTGAAATTAATTTGCTTCCGTAACATGTCCTCTTTCATACTTATTGGAATGAAAAAAAAAATTCAGTTTAATGTTTGTTCATCATATCAAGGAACCTTGAGCAATATCTCTGGCAGAACCAGGCTCAGGGAGGGCAGTCATCTGTCGAAACTGGTTGGGATGACAGTAAAGATAAGAGAGAAAGAGACAACTCTTAAGAGAACAAACACTGATGAGGCCAGTAACTGCAGATCAACGATGTGTTGTTAAGTAGCTGGAGATACCTGCAGAAAAGACGGAACATCACATACAGGAGAGAAAAGACACAAAATTAATGACGTGCAATGATCGCAAATAATTGTATAGAGAGGGAAAGAGAGGAGAGGAGAAAAGTTCAGTTCCACTTGGGATATCACACTGAAAGCGTTTATGGTCAAATTTGTTTTTTTTTTTGGTTTGTTTTTTTCTCCCCATAAATGACAACCTGGCAAACTTCATGGACTTTCAGGTCTGTTGTGTCTATACGTACTCTTCCCTGCAAATGAGCCATTGTTAGGTGAGTGTTTGGGCACTTCGGTTTTGCAATTTTGCTTTTTTCCACTTGTGTTCTTCTTTCTTGTGTTCTTTCTTTTTTTAACACGTGTTTAAAAAAAATTCTAAAGCATAAATTCACATGCCCATTGACACATAGTCTAACACTGCTTTCCATAACATGAGGTAGATTTAACCATTTATTGAAATGCGTGTGTGTATATATATATATATATATATATATATATATATATATATATATATATATATATATACATATATATATATATATTTAAAATTATCTGTGCAAAGCAACTGGTAATAAAAGCTGAAATGTTTTGGATGAAGAGTACAATACTTGGCTTCAAAAGAGAGCAAAGTAAAAGTAAGTAAGTAAAATTACATGTACTCAGAAAAATGTTCTTAGGTGTAGTACAGTGGTCAAGCATAGTTTATTACACAAGAAGTGGCTTTTCCCAAAAGGTTCAGTAGTTCTAATGTTGTTGTTCTCAAATGTTGGTTTGAAAGAAATTTTGAAGAGGTGTGAAAGTAGTGAAGTGCTTTTAATGGGGGATTTTAATGCCAATTGGCTGAATAAAAAGGAAAGGAAAAATCTTAAAGATTTAACAAATGCAATGCAAATGACTCAACTGATCACTACACCAACCAGAATTGGAAAAACATCTCAAACATTAATCGATTTAATATTTACTAATAAAAAAGATAGAATATCCAAAACCTACAATTTCATTGTGGGATTGTCTGACCATAATCTCACCTTGGTAGTTAGAAAGTTAAATAAATCACGCTATAAAAACGAGCAAAAAATAAATAATTTAAAATTCCCATATATCTCCAAGAAAAATCGAGCTCTTCTAGAGCGAGATATTAAAGAAATGGACTGGTGTGGCAAAACTGACAATTGTTGCAACCTCTCCTGTAAAAATATTTTATCTGCTATAAAACAGACCACTGATAAATATACACAACTCAAATCTAAAAAAAGCAATAAAAAGCTACTGCCTTGGTTTAATAGTACTCTCTGGGACCTTATGAAACAGAGAGACCTTGCTCTTAAAAGGTTCTTTAAATCTAAACTTAATACGGATTTCTATACATATAAATTCTTACGAAATAAAGTCATTACACAGCTTAGAAGTGCAAAAGTAAATTTCTACTTAAATATGATAAAAGATGCAAAAGGAAATACCAAGCTATTATGGAAAAGTATGGACAACCTATCTGGTAGGAAAAATAAGAGTTTTGAGTCTCTACAACTTAAAGTAAATGGATCCATCCTAAACAATAACACAGAGCTAGCATTATATTTTAACCAATATTTTCTTAACTGTGCATTGGATTTGGCAGGCTCATTCTCTCAAATAAGCTGTGTCTCTAAATTTCAGTGTGATGAGTCTTTTTTAAAATTGCACACAGTTGATCAAAGCAATGTTTTAAAATGTATATCTATGCTAAATAGCAGTAAAACTAAGGATAATTTTGGTATAGATACAGTATTTTTAAAAGAACATAAGGAAACTTTCACACCAGCTTTAACCAAAATGATTAACCAGTCTATACTTGAGAGCACCTTTCCCACAGTTTTAAAAACAGCCATAATCAAGCCTATACACAAGTCAGGAGACAAGCTTCAGGTCTCAAACTATCGGCCAATAAGCATTCTTCCCTCAATCTCAAAAGTCTTGGAAAAAGTAGTAGCAGAGCAGCTCATGGATCATCTTAATTCACTGGAGATGTTACACCCACTCCAGTTTGGGTTTAGAAAACAATATTCCACAGAAACTGCCTGCTGCTATCTAACGGAGGAGATCAAGTCCAGACCTGATGGGGGAGGAGTGGTAGGAGCTGTCTTTCTTGACTTGCGTAAGGCATTCGACACCGTTAACCATAAAGTATTAATAAACAAATTATCACAATTTTGCTTACATGAAAATACAATAAACTGGATTCAGTCATATCTCTGCGACAGACAACAGTGTGTCACAGTTAACAATGAAACATCTCCACTGCAAGCCTGCAGCATAGGTGTACCGCAGGGCTCTATTCTTGGGCCACTGCTGTTCACACTATATATTAATGACCTTCCAAACATCTGCAATGCCAAAATAATAATGTATGCCGATGATACTGTAGTGTATACACATGGTGATACTGTGGAAGAGGTGGCTCAAAAACTTACAATAGAGATGAGAAAAGTATCAAACTGGTTAAAAAACTCTTGCCTAACTTTAAATGTTGAAAAAACGGTTTCTATGTTTTTTACAAAAAGTTTTAAACTACAGAATTGTCCTAAAGTCATGATAGAAGGTCAACCTATTCAAAATGTCGAACAATACAAGTATTTAGGTGTAATTCTAGATCCAAACTTAAACTTTAAGAAACATATTAAAAGGTTAACAAATACTTTAAAATTTAATCTTTCAACCTATCGGTATATTAGAAATTCGTTAACCACTGAAGCATCATATGTGTATTTAAATGCTATGATTTTACCACATTTACGATACTGTATGACAACTTGGTCACAGGCATGTGTTACTACTCTTAAGCCTCTTGAATCTTTATACAAAACTTCTCTTAAAATTCATGATGAAAAAAACCACGAATATATCATCATTGCAAAATTCTAACTAAACATGGTATTTTAAGCTTTGAAAATTGTATTAGATATTCTAATCTATGCTTATTGTTTAGGATAATTCATGGCACTGTTGCGCCACCGCTAAAGACTTTTATCCCTCTGTGTTCTGAAGTCTCTTCTCGAGACACTCGGACTTCTCTTCGGGGCGAGTGTTATATACGAAAACTCGACTCCGCTTTTGGAAGATCAGCGTTCTCCTATGTTGCAATGAACCAATGGAACAAATTACCCACAGAGCTTTTAAAATGTAAGCACTTCAATGAGTTTTCACGCTTGCTGAAGCGATGGCTGCTCTCGGATCAATCTTGTACCCATTAATGATGATTTTGAAGGTGCTTTGGTGTCAGCACTTTTTTTGTAGAGGCTTTGGAGTTTGATCTTATGAATTATTTGTGTTTAATGTTTGAAATGTTTAATCTTGTGGCTTTTTTCTTTTAACATTGATGTAACCCAACACATCTTTGGCCTGCTCTGGGACTACAGGTGGAAATTAGCACTTGTGCTATAACCTGGCATAATGCATCTCTCCCCACGGGGTTAATGTTGCTTGTGCGCTGTCCCATGGATCAAATAAATAAAATTTAAAAAAAAAAAAAAAAAAAAAGATTTTTGGCCAGTAGATGGCAGTATTATATCACTGATCACACATATAGAGCCCATCTGTAACAAACTAAAGCTGACAGGATTTCAGAGCAATTTTCCCACCACGTTGGTAGAAAGCTTTTTGTATGTAATCAGAGATTTTAAGGTAATTTCTTCAGAAAAGCATATAATTCTGTTCTCATAATAAAGTGTAAAACCACTATGTACCATCTGAGGTTCTAAGATCAGATGAAACAACAGACGGGACATCTTCAGCTTGAGCGACTCATTTCACTGCCGAATACACTGGAAATACACATAGCCATTTTTTAACATATGTTTCTGATTTTCATTAAAGTTTAAATGTATTCACTCAATAGGCTGTAGTTGATTATCATAGATGCCAGCTGAAGATATGAAATGCAGATGGCTGCTCTGAACACTTTTATTTGACCATGTTATTGAAGCATCGGGTGAAATAAAAATATTTGGGTTTAATGTACCTCTGACGAGGTGATATAAAATATGTTTGAATCAAGTAACATGTTTACATTTTTTGGAGCCCATGGTTTAACTTAAGAAAATGATACAACAGCCAGACCATTATCCAATATTATCATAAAGATATTTTATCAATGTATATGTTTTCTGAAGTTTGAGGTCATTTAAAGGACATGATGACACTTGAATTATTTGTTATGTCTAATGATGTTTAAGATACGTTGTACATCTAGACCAAGAGACATACCACTGTCTAAGATGTCTAAGTGGCACACAGTTGCCTCTGCTGAAACTAGATTAAAATCATTTCAAAAGTTAAAGTTTAGTAAATTTCATTTTAGTGTTATTTCAATGGATATACACTACCAGTCAACAGCTTGGACACATCTTCTCATTTAATGGTTTTTCTTTATTTTCATGACTACCTACATTGTAGATTCTCATTGAAGGCATCAAAACTATGAATGAAAACGTATGGAATTATGTAGTAAACAAAAACGTGAAATAAGTGAAAACATGTTTTATATTTTAGATTCTTCAAAATAGCCACCCTTTGCTTTGATTACTTCTTTGCACACTCTTGGCATTCTCTGGATGAGTTTAATGAGGTAGTCACCTGAAATGGTTTTCACTTCACAGGTGTGCCTTGTAGAGGTTAATTAGTGGAATTTCTTGCCTTCTTAATGTGGTTGGGACCATCAGTTGTGTTGTGCAGACAGCCCGATTTGACAACTGTTAGAATCCATATTATGGCAAGAACCAATCAGCTAAGTAAAGAGAAATGACAGTCCATCATTACTTTAAGAACTGAAGGTCAGTCAGTCTGGAAAATTGCAAAAACTTTGAATGTATCCCCAAGTGCAGTCGCAAAAACCATCAAGCGCTACGTTGAAAATGGCTCACATGAGGACTTCCCCAGGAAAGGAAGATCAAGAGTCTCCTCTGCTGCTGAGGGTATCCAAGTCACCAGCCTCAGAAATATGAAATTAACAGCACCTCAGATTAGAGCACAGATAAATGCCACACAGAGTTCTAGTAGCAGACACATCTCTACATCAACTGTTCAGAGGAGACTGTGTGAATCAGGCCTTTATGGTCAAATAGCTGCTGAGAAACCACTACTAATGCCATAAGCAGAAGGGATTTGTTTGGGAAAGAAACAGAAACACAAGGAATGGATCTGATGAGTCTGAATCTGAGATATTTGGTTCCACCTGCTGTGTCTTTGTGCAACACAAAAAAGGTGAAAGTATGGTCTCCACATGCATGGTTCCCAACCGTGTAGCATGGAGGAGGAGGTGTGATGGTGTGGGGGTGCTTTGCAGGTGACACTGTTGGGGATTTATTCAAAACTGAAGGCACACTGAACCAGCATGGCTACCACAGCATCCTGCAGCAACATACACCCCATCCGGTTTGCATTTAGTTGGACCGTCATTTATATTTCAACAGGACAATGACCCCAAACACACCTCCAAGCTGTATAAGGGCTATTTGACTAAGAAGGAGAGTGACAGAGTGCTGTGTCAGATGACCTGGCCTCCACAGTCACCTGACCTAAACCCAGTCCAGATGGTTTGGGATGCGATGGACAGTAGAGTGAAGGCAAAAGAGCCAACAAGTGCTCGGCATCTCTGGGAACTCCTTCAAGACTGTTGGAAAACCATTTCAGGTGACTACCTAATGAAGCTCATGGAGAGAATGCCAAGAGTGTACAAAGCAGTAATCAAAGCAAAAGGTGGCTATTTTGAAGAATCTAAAATACAAAGCATGTTTTGACTTATTTCACATTTTTTGTTTACTACATAATTCCATATGTGTTCATTAATAGTTTTGTTTTTTCGTCAGTGAGAATCTACAATGTAAATAGTCATGAAAATAAAGAAAAACTATTAAATGAGAAGGTGTGTCCAGACTTTTTACTGGTAGTGTATCTTTGAACATACACTACCGATCAAAAGTTTAGAACTCCACAATTTTTCTAGTTTTTCATTGAAATTCAAATAGTTCAAGTTCAATGAATAGCTTGAAATGGTACAAAGGTAAGTGGTGAACTGCCAGCAGTTAAAAAAAAAGGTAAGGTTACCAAAATTGAAAAATAATGTACATTTCAGAATTATACAAAAAGGACTTTTTCAGGGAACAAGAAATGGGTTACCAACTTAAAGCTGTTCTGCAGCAATGGAGGTTGATCAAGCTTTGAAAGTTGGTGCTACCAAATCCTACAGGTGTCCCAACTTTTCTTCGTTACTTACAACCCCCTCTGTTTGCATAAAAGTAGTGTTGGAACACACCAAAGCACCATACCCTCAAGAGTGTTATTTGAACAGTGTTGTACTGCAGAAAGTAGTGTGTTGCTATAAAAATGGTGAGGAAATGGCAGTTAACAATAGAAGAGAGACAGACCATCACAACACTTAAAAATGTAGATCTTTCCTACAGAGAAATTGTGCAGAAAGTCAAGATGTCAGTGAGTACAGTTTTCTTCACCATCACTCAAACTAAGGGGAAACTCTGGCAGGAAGAGGTCTGGAAGACCCAAAGCCACAACAGAATCAGAAGACAAGTTTCTGAGTCAACAGCTTGTGTGATAGGCAGCTCACAGGACAACAGCTTCAAGTACAGCTTAAAAGTGGTTGTAGTAAGCATGTCTCGGTTTCTACTGTGAAGAGAAGACTTGGAGATGCAGCAAGAAAGCCATTGCTAAGACATCAGAATAAGAAAAAGAGGCTTGCCTGGGCCATGAAACACTGCCAATGGACTACTGAAGACTGGAAGGAAGTATTATGGACTGATGAATCAAAATTTGAAATCTTTGGTTTATCACACAGGGTTTTTGTACGGCGTCGAGTAGGTGAAAGGATGGTTCCTCATTATGTGACATCAGCTGTCAAACATGAAGGTCTGGGGCTGTTTTGCTGGATCCAGGGTCGGTGATTTGAACAGAGTGAGAGGAACCCTGAACCAAAACGGCTACCACAGCATTCTGCAGCACCATACAGTACCCTCTGGTATGTTCCTAGTTGGTCAGTGGTTCATCCTACAGCAAGATAACGACCCCAAACATAAGTTCAAGTTATGCTAGAACTACCTTAGGAGAAAAGAACAAGTTGGTAAGCTTGAAAACATGCAATGTCTCCACACTTAAACCCCATGGAACTGCTTTGGGATGAACTGGACAGAAGAGTGAAAGCAAAGCAAACTACAAGTGATACATGTTTATGGGAACTTCTGCAACAGAGTTGGGAAGAACTTTCTGAAGAATATTTGATTTCCACTGTGGAAAGAATTCCACAAGTATGTTCAGCTGTTTTATCTGCCAAAGGTGGCTACTTTGATGAGTCAAAAGTTTAGAATACATTTTGGTTTCTAAATTCATTTGTTTATTTGTTGTCTGTGTAGTTTCTCATTCATCCAGGTCATGGTTATCCAAAGTTGTTTAAATCAATCCAACTGGACTTTAAGAAAGTTCCTTGAATACGTTTAACCTCTCATCCAAGAGGCTCCCTGTCTTTTTTAAGCCAAATAACACCCTCAGACAAAGACTGGTCCACCCAAAAGACCCCACACCACACAGTCAGTAGAGCAACCTGGTGTATGCAGTTAAATGCAGCGAGGAAGGCTCAGATCGCTACATAGGGGAAACCAAACAGCCACTTAACAAGCGAATGGCTCAACACAGAAGAGCCAATTCCTCAGGACAGGATTCGGCAGTCTTCCTTCACCTCAAGGAAGAGGGACACTCATTTCAGGACACCAATGTTCAGATTTTGGACAGGGAGGACAGATGGTTTGAGAGAGGCGTGAAAGAAGCCATCCATGTCAAAATGGAGAAGCCATCTTTGAATGGGGGGGTGGTCTGCGACATCATCTTTCGTCATTTTACAATCAGGTCCTTTCAAAACTCCCCAAAAGAACTACTCAGCAGAATGACTCATGTGAAGTGGCTCATGCTAATGACCACCATTCGAGGGCTCAGTGAAACTTGCATTTCAACAACCCCCTTTGTCACTCCCTGGCTCCCAACGACCATCGTTAAGGAGCCAGGTGGGCCTTGGCAATGGTCGTTGGAATGTGAATAGCACTGACCACACCTCACAGAGGTTATAAGCTGAGGCAACATCAACCACCACCAGAACTGAAGAAGTCTCTTGGATGAGAGGTGAAACGTCTTCAAGGAACTTTCTTAAAGTCCAGTTGGATTGATTTAAACAACTTTGGATTGTTTATTTGTTCTATGCTTTCATTTAAGAATACAATGAGACATTAACATGCATAATTTCCAATAAAAACTGGAAAAATCGGGGTGTTCTAAAACTTTTGACCGGTATTGTATATGATATATATAATGACCAGCTCCATCTTATCTTAAAGACCTTACTGTACCACATCATCCTAACAGAGCCCTTCCTTCTCAGACTGCAGGTTTACTTGTGGTTCCCAGAGTTTCCAGAAGCAGAATGGGAAACAGAGCCTTCAGTTATCAGCTCCTCTGTTGAGAAGGGTGTGTCTGCAGACCCAGATGCTGCAACGAGAGGGCTGCATGGAGAGGGCTGACTGCTTTCTCTAGGAGTCCGGTGTTTGTGTTTTCTGCTGAGTTGATGCCAAATGAAGCAGCAACATTTATCATAATGGAAGACGGCCATAACGTGAGTACTCATTTGACTTTTGAAGATGAACCATAAAGAATGCTGTTGCAGTAATCAATTCGGCATGTGATGAATGCATGGATGAGGGTTTCTACAGCAAGGAAGGAGAGTGAATTGCGGAGGCGTGCGACGTTCTTGAGGTGAAAGAAGGCGGTCTGGGTGATCTGGTTGATGTGTTTTTGGAAGGTGAGATTGCTGTCAAGAATGAGTCCTAGATTACAGATGTGAGGTGATGGGGACAGAGTGGAGTTGTGGATGGTCAGTTTGAAGCTGTCAGTGTTCTTTGTAATGGATTTGGGGCCGATGATTATTATGTCTGATTTATCGTAGTTCAGTTGTAGAAAGTTATTTTGCATTCATGTTTTTATTTCACTGAGGCAGTTGGTCAGGGTGGAGCGGGTTTTTGGGGTGATGGATTCGGCTAAAATGTAGATCTGTATGTCATCGGCATAGTAGTGGAAGTGGAGACCATGTTTGTGGATGATATTGCCAAGAGGGAGGATGTAGAGGATGAACAGGAGGGGGCCAAGCACCGAACCATGGGGGACGCCTTGCAGCAGAGCAGTGATGGAGGAGGTACAGTTATTGATGCTGATGAATGGTTGTCTGTTTGAAAGATATGACCTGAGCCAGGAGAGAGTGGTACCGGTGATGTTGAGGAGTGATTCCAGGTAGGAGAGGAGGATGGAGTGGTTGATTGCGTCGAAGGCTGCGGTGGAGTCGAGCATGATGAGGATGTTGAGGACGCCACAGTCTGCAGAGAGAAAGATGTCGTTGGTGATTTTGAGAAAGGCTATTTCAGTGCTGTGTTGTGAGCGAAATCCAGATTGAAAGTGGTCCCGTTTTAAATCAGAGGTGTATTAATGCTGGATTCCTCTTAGAGCTGCTGTTGTTTATGAGGTCCATAAAGATTCTTAATAAACTGTAAGTGTTACCAGTATTTCTGTGAATCCTGCAGAGATAATGTTGTCGGTCTACTATTTCAGTGAAGTGGAGAAATTTTGTAAAGGGCTGGAAAAAGAGTTGAAGAAAGGAGGAAGACAAATCAGTCGGGAGGTGGTGCTCACTTCAGAAAGAAGTAGAGTGGCATGAAAAGCTAAAAATAAACAATATTTTACCAAGGTAAAAAAGTGAAATATGTACAGTTTATCGGATATATCATTGCTGTATCTATTTATGCATGCTAGTGTCTGTCTCTATGTGTCTCTCTCAGGAGGAAATGAGATCAGAGATTTTGCTGCGGGAGTCATAGAGCTAATTTATTTTTGTGTGTTTGTGTGTTTAGCTTTTATTTTTATTTAATGTTATTATATAAAATAAATGTAACCCGAGTAAAAATGTGATAAAACACTTTTAAGTGAAATATTATAAATGGCAAGAAAATCATTTATTTCATAGGTTTAACGTTATTAAAAGTCACAGTTCATGGTAAAGTGGTTAATAAATATATTTGTAAGGTTTAAAAAACATTATTACAAAGTATTATTTTGTTTATGGTACAGTATCTGTGAAACGTGCATTTTTACGTGATGGTCAGTGAAGGTAACACGAGGCATAGGCGCAACAGGAAAAACCCGGACAGATTGAACTCGGCATGCATCAGGGACGGCTGCAGTGTAACGAGCTAACTTTTGCTTTTGGACATTTTCCTTGGAATAAGCGAGCTGTCGTGATTAATGGACGAAGCTGCTTCTGAGACTGATGGAGTAAAGTGGAACGACATCGTGTAGCTCCAACTCGAAGCTCGAGAACGGTGTCGTGCTGCTTTATTACATGCTAGTTAGCACGGAGAGCGCGGGCTAACACAGCTATGCGCTAAAGAGACTGTGAGCTGCCGTTTCCACCGACTTGGCGGGACCAGGGAGACTTCGCAGAGGATCGTTGCCGACCAGACAGCGAGAAGGAGGACTGATGAAGCCATCGCCATGGTTGATGCGTTGTTCTTGGACCCGGATTTGCCCTTGTTAAGCTAAGTGTGCCTTTTCCTGGACGAAATCGTCGGACACGTTTTCACAAGGTACTGTAATTTTGTTTAGCTCGCTGAGTGAAGCGACCTTTGTGTTTTTGGTCTCCACGCTCCCGAGCATCGACACAGGCCTGCATCGTAGGTAGTGTGCCGGCTTAGGACTAGTTTATAGGACTGGACAGTAATTTCTCTCAGCAATTGTTTGGATTGCCTGGAGTGGGGAATTCATTTTGTGGGGGGATTAATTTACTGTGCCTGTGGTGACATCAAAACTATAAGGTGTTTTTTAATTTATTTTTTCATCTTTTAATTAAATTTGTTATTTTTATTATCACTTTACCTTGTGTTTGACATTAATTCTTGCCAATTTGATAGCTGGGGTCAATATTTGTATTATTTTAGTGCCAACTTTAGCCAATCTTAGATCCAATTAATTATAGCTAAAATATTAAAGAGTAAGAGTTCTTGCCCTGATCTGTCCAAGCCCCAAAGAAGAGCAGATTCCTGTTATTATTGGCACTAACACCAGCCACGTCCGCAACTTGGTGCAAGAGTGTAAAAAAGAGGGGCGTGACATAACTAAAACGCTGGGCATCCAAGCTTACAACAAACAGCAGCCTACTGTCAAAGACTTAATCACTCTGAACTCTCAAGATGATGAGGTTGGCTGTGTGATATGGCAAGGTCCAAGTCCATTGACCTTACCTCCAGGAAAAGACATGCAAATAACCTGCAAAGTTGATTTCAAGCAGACAGTTGGCAAAGAGATCTTAATGATTGACTCATCTCCAGTAGCTCCTCTGCCAGGTGATGTCCTGCTGCAACCCATGGTGGTTCCTGCTAATGCCATACAAGTAAACAGCTTCAGAATTCTTGTGCAGAATCAGTCCGCCAGAGAAACCATCATTCCAGTAGGAACTATCATGGGCCGCATGTATCGCACTGAAAGTGTCATCTCAGTGCCACTCCAAAAGTCAGAACCACCCAAATTTGACAGCAACCAGATTAACTTTGGCGACTCACCGGTACCCAAAGAATGGAAGCAACAGCTCAAGCAAAAACTGGCTGAACGCTCCCACGTATTCTCAGTCAATGAATGGGACGTTGGTCTTGCGAAAGATGTTGAGCATACCATCCGTCTCAATGACACAAGACCCTTTCGCCAAAGATCACGCAGACTCGCACCTGCAGATATCGAGGATGTGAGAAAACATCTGCAAGAGTTGCTCTGTGCCGGCATCATTAAAGAGTCCCGCAGTCCCTATGCTTCCCCGATTGTAATAGTTCGAAAGAAAAACGGAACAATACGGATGTGCATCGACTACAGGCTCCTTAACAGCCGGACAGTGCCTGATCAGTACACAACTCCCTGCATTGACGAAGCACTCGATTCACTATCTGGCAGCCAATGGTTCACAGTGCTTGACCTGCGCAGCGGGTACTACCAGATTCCCATGGCAGAGGAAGATAAGGAGAAAACGGCATTTATCTGCCCACTTGGCTTCTTCCAGTTTGAAAGAATGCCTCAGGGAATAACTGGAGCACCAGCGACTTTCCAACGTTTAATGGAAAAGACCGTTGGAGATATGAACCTCCTCCAAGTCCTGGTCTATTTAGACGATCTAATCGTCTTCGGGAAGTTGCTGGAGGAACACGAAGAGAGGCTCCTAAAGGTCCTGGATCACCTTGGAGAAGCAGGACTAAAGATCTCTCTGGACAAATGCCAATTCTGTCAGCCGCAGGTGAAGTACCTCGGACATATTGTGTCGGCTCAAGGTGTCTCCCCTGATCCCCAGAAGATTGAGGCAGTTACAACCTGGCCTCAGCCTCATGACCTAAAGTCTCTGAGATCGTTTTTAGGCTTCTGCGGATACTATCGGAGATTCATTGCCAACTACGCCGCAATCGTGAGACCCCTCACTGAACTGACCAAAGGTTATGCTCCAACACAAAAGAGCAGAAAGAAAAGTACAGATCCAACCAAGACATATCTGAAAGATTCAGAGCCCTTTGGAGAGAGATGGGATGATTCATGCACTAAAGCCTTCCAACAGATCATCCACTGTCTAACCCATGTACCAGTGCTAGCTTTCGCAGATCCTACCAAGCCCTACGAACTCCATGTTGATGCTAGCTTCAAAGGACTTGGGGCCGTCCTCTACCAGCCACAAGATGGGGACTTAAGGCCTGTCGTGTTTGCTAGCAGAAAGCTAAGCCAGTCCGAGAAAAGGTATCCCATACATCAACTCGAGTTCCTGTCATTGAAATGGGCAGTGGTAGATCGTTTCCATGACTACCTCTATGGTGCTCGTTTTACAGTACGTACCGACAACAACCCATTGACGTATGTGCTGTCAACTGCAAAGCTCAACGCAGTAGGGCACAGATGGTTAGCTGCTTTGTCGTACGACTTCGATGTTCACTACAGACCAGGCAAGCACAATATTGATGCAGACATCCTCTCCAGAAACTTTGAAGACACTGAATGGGACACTATCCCTGAAGCTGCAGTAAAGTCAATCTGCAAAAGAGTACAAGTCTATGAAACATCAAAGTGTCCTACCAGATGCGTAGATCAAACCGGAGCTTCCCCAGAATGCGTTCCAGACATCTATGCATTTCCACTAAAAATGGAATTACACTCTCTAGAACATGTCTCAAAAGCTGATCTGGTTCAGGCACAGAGAGAGGATCCCGTCATTGGTCCGGCTATCAAAGCTGTCCAACAAAATTGATGGTCAGATACAAGCTCTGAATTATCCCTGATAAAGAGAGAGAAAGACAAACTGACTCTGCTAGGAGATGGCCTGCTCTATCGCATCACCAAACGCCCATCAGGTGATGAACTCACTCAGTTAGTCCTGCCAAAGAAATACCATGGCGTTGTGTTAAAGTCTGTACACAACGACTCAGGGCACCTCGGCACAGAAAGAACACTAGATCTACTCCGAAAAAGGTTCTACTGGCCGAAAATGTTACAAGACACTGAGCAACATATCAAAAACTGTGGTGAGTGCATAACTCGCAAGACTCCTGCCCATAGAGCAGCGCCACTTCACCAGATCTCCAGCAGTGGTCCTATGGATCTTGTATGCATAGATTTTCTCTCGATGGAGACGGATTCCAGAGGCCTGAGCAATGTCTTAGTGGTCACCGATCATTTTACACGCTATGCTCAAGCGTTCCCGACCAAGAACCAGACATCTCAAACAGTGGCCAAGACATTAGTCGACAAGTTCTTCGTTCATTATGGTCTACCTGCTCGTATTCATTCCGACCAGGGACGAGACTTCGAAAGTCGCTTGATCAAAGACTTGCTGAAAATAATGGGGATAAGAAAGTCGCGGACTACCCCTTATCATCCGCAAGGAGACCCACAACCGGAGAGATTCAATCGAACTTTACTTTCAATGTTGGGTACTCTGAGCACAGAAAAGAAACGTCATTGGAGTCAACAAGTTCCTTATTTGGTCCACGCCTATAACAGTACAAAATGTGATGCGACAGGCTATTCGCCATATTTTCTGATGTTCGGTCGCGAGGCCAGACTACCCGTGGACCTATGCTTTGAGACTACACCTGACAAAGCTGTGGAGAGTCACTCTCGCTACGTATCTAAGCTCAAAGAAGATCTCCACCAAGCATACAAACTTGCATTTGAGACAGCAGACAAAGTCCATCAAAAGAACAAAATTGCTTATGACAAAAGAGTTGGTTTCCAGTCCTTAGAAGTTGGAGACAGAGTCTTGCTAAAGAACTGGGGCCTCAAAGGAAAGCATAAACTACAAACAAGATGGAGTCCAATACCTTACCAAGTCGTTGGAAAAATGCCAAATCTTCCAGTTTACCAACTGAGAAAAGAAAGTGGGAGTGGTGGTCTTAAAACCATCCACAGAGATCACATTCTTCCTATTGGCCAACATGTAAGATTGCCAATTCCTGAAGAAGACATGAACTGTTCAGTCAGGCAGAAAACAAAAGCTAAGACACCAAAGCAGTCCATTGTTACTGAACCTGAACTGTCACAAGATTCTGATTCATCCTCAGAGTACGAGTGTTATGAGCCCCAAAAACGCTATTACACTCGTGAAACTGTCAGAGAAGAATTGAGAAAGGCTCTTAAATCTCAAGAAGCTCCACAAGAGACTCTTGTCCATTATCAAGAAAATGACAGTGATGAACATGATTCAAACAATGAAAGTGACAATGAGGAATCCCAAATGGAGGATGAAGAGTCTGTTCAAGAAAGTGAAAATGAGACAAACCCAGTTGTGATTACACCAGAAGGGTCAGACCGTGATGAAGAAGATAATGAAGATTCTGCCCCAGAACGAGAGCTGAATCCCAGAGCTTCGCGGTCTGCCACAACCCCAAAACTAAGACAAGCACCTCGTAACAAACTGGCTGACACTCCAAAGCTAAGGTCAAAGAGACAAGTTAAACCAGTAGTTAGGTTAACTTATGATGAGCCGGGAAAAGCTAAATATCAGCCAATTACTATAATTCATAGAGGTGTTGTAATTACTATTGGCAAAGACTAAAAAATGTGTGTTTAAGGGTCATACTACTTCCCAAGTTCATTTAGTTTTATGGTAGTCTGTTGGGGACACCAGACATTTAGTGGGAGGAGGGTGTAACCCGGGTAAAAATGTGATAAAACACTTTTAAGTGAAATATTATAAATGGCAAGAAAATCATTTATTTCATAGGTTTAACGTTATTAAAAGTCACAGTTCATGGTAAAGTGGTTAATAAATATATTTGTAAGGTTTAAAAAACATTATTACAAAGTATTATTTTGTTGATGGTACAGTATCTGTGAAACGTGCATTTTTACGTGATGGTCAGTGAAGGTAACACGAGGCATAGGCGCAACAGGAAAAACCCGGACAGATTGAACTCGGCATGCATCAGGGACGGCTGCAGTGTAACGAGCTAACTTTTGCTTTTGGACATTTTCCTTGGAATAAGCGAGCTGTCGTGATTAATGGACGAAGCTGCTTCTGAGACTGATGGAGTAAAGTGGAAGGACATCGTGTAGCTCCAACTCGAAGCTCGAGAACGGTGTCGTGCTGCTTTATTACATGCTAGTTAGCACGGAGAGCGCGGGCTAACACAGCTATGCGCTAAAGAGACTGTGAGCTGCCGTTTCCACCGACTTGGCGGGACCAGGGAGACTTCGCAGAGGATCGTTGCCGACCAGACAGCGAGAAGGAGGACTGATGAAGCCATCGCCATGGTTGATGCGTTGTTCTTGGACCCGGATTTGCCCTTGTTAAGCTAAGTGTGCCTTTTCCTGGACGAAATCGTCGGACACGTTTTCACAAGGTACTGTAATTTTGTTTAGCTCGCTGAGTGAAGCGACCTTTGTGTTTTTGGTCTCCACGCTCCCGAGCATCGACACAGGCCTGCATCGTAGGTAGTGTGCCGGCTTAGGACTAGTTTATAGGACTGGACAGTAATTTCTCTCAGCAATTGTTTGGATTGCCTGGAGTGGGGAATTCATTTTGTGGGGGGATTAATTTACTGTGCCTGTGGTGACATCAAAACTATAAGGTGTTTTTTAATTTATTTTTTCATCTTTTAATTAAATTTGTTATTTTTATTATCACTTTACCTTGTGTTTGACATTAATTCTTGCCAATTTGATAGCTGGGGTCAATATTTGTATTATTTTAGTGCCAACTTTAGCCAATCTTAGATCCAATTAATTATAGCTAAAATATTAAAGAGTAAATACTACATGTAAAAGAACCCAAAGCCCACTCATTTAATTCAGTGAGTAAATAAGGGCTACATAAAATGGAGGCACCGCTGGGATAAATTGGGTCTTTTAGGAACATTAAAGGGGCACTAGGCTAAATACAAAAGTTGACTTAAAGTAACTAGTTTTACATTTCCCAGTTTATTTGGCTCCAAAATGATGGCAGACCGCACTGAGCTTGCAGCAGAGCTAAAGAGATGGTGTCGGGGTGAAGGTCTGGACGAAGCAAAAGCTCTCCTGGCTTTAGTTCCTGAAGATGTGGAAATAGATGTCATAGAAGAGACAATACAGACTATAAAATGTCTTGGACGAGTCCGTGTGAGAGGCCGCCTGTTCCACACTTCCCTGAACTGTCTACTGGTGCTCTGTGAATGCAAAGAGGATGTCCCTAAAGACAATGCACCCAAAGAAGTGTTCAATCAAGACAGTGGTGAGAGCTGGCAGATAGTAACACTCAATGAAACCAAAGTTGCTGACGATTTCACACTGAAGTTAAAAACTCTGCTGGATGCTGAAGGGAAAACTATGGATGATATTCAAGGCTTACTCTCCAGCTCCCCTCGTCCATCACCAAGTCCTGATCGCCCTGCAAACTCCACTGAATCTATCCTACAAGCAGTTGGTGATTTATTGGAGAAAACACGTAAACCACCAGCGGAAGGTGGTTATCGACGTTTGAGACTATTCTCAGGGAACTTGCCAGTTCCTCCCAGTGAAGAACCATTTGACCACTGGCTTGAACAGGCATGGCTCATGGTGGAGGAAAGTGACTGCACGGATAAAGAGAAAAGGCGCAGGCTGATGGAAAGCTTAAAAGGACCGGCTCTGGAGATCGCCAAATCCGTCCGTGAAGCAGACCCCGAGGCAAGTCCCACTGAGTACTTAGAAGCACTGGAAAGTGCATTTGGCAGTGCTGAGTCTGGAGATGATCTCTATTTCGCTTTCCGGCTCATGCAACAACAGCCAAGCGAAAAACTGTCTGATTTTCTAAGGCGTCTGGAGAGAGCCCTCGCAAAAGTCGTTCAAAGAGGAGGCTTTCCAGCTTCTAGCAAAGACCAAGCTTGCCTAGAACAACTTCTGAGAGGAGCTGTCGCTTCTGATCTCATGCTGATCCAGCTGCGCTTGAGAGAAAGAAAATCATCCCCTCCAACGTTTCTCCAACTCTTAAGTGAAATACGCACAGAGGAAGAGTATGAGGCTTCAAGGAGAAAGCTCAACACATCAGTTCACCAAGTACAGACAAAACATTCAGGAGCGGACCATGCAGAAATACAAAGTCTCAAAGCTGAAGTCAAAGAGCTCAAGACAAAGTTAGCCTCCTGCATGATTAAGTCTCCTGAAGTCAAAGAGAAAAGTTTGTCACCTGTGTCCACAATGCAATCTAGTGAACACAGCGACACTCAAGAACTTGCTGCATTAAAGAAACAAGTGAAGAGGCTGCAGCAAAAAGTAGCTCACAGAGAAACTGCTTCAGAGCCCTCAGCAAAACCAGCTAATGTGACAGCAGTGGGGGCTACACCAAAGACAAAGACTCCCAATAGAAACAGACAGCCTGTCGACGAACAATTCTGTTATCACTGTGGTGAGAAAGGACATTTTGTGGCAAAGTGTCGCAATCCTGAGAATCAGAGCAAAGTCATCAGAAAGCTCATTCAAACTGTAAAGACTATAAAAGAAAGTCCAAGCGCCGCAACAAGCCCTGCTACTGACAACAACTGCAATGTCAAACAAGGTCTGCTGACTTCTCGCACCTCGACTGGAATTCCAGAAGGACTAATTGGGCCTCCCAGTATTATGCCCTTAAAAGTGAATGGCCAGCCCTGTGATGCCCTATTCGACAGTGGATCGCAGGTCACCATAATATTTGAGTCCTGGTACAAAACCCATCTACCTTCTGTTCCTGTGCATCCAGTCACTGGCCTCGACCTTTGGGGTTTAAGCGAGTCTAATGTCAACTACCCCTATCGTGGCTATGTTGTAGTCGATGTTGAGTACCCTGCTGAAGTAACTGGTACCCGCCACACTGTACCAGTTCTTGCCCTGATCTGTCCAAGCCCCAAAGAAGAGCAGATTCCTGTTATTATTGGCACTAACACCAGCCACGTCCGCAACTTGGTGCAAGAGTGTAAAAAAGAGGGGCGTGACATAACTAAAACGCTGGGCATCCAAGCTTACAACAAACAGCAGCCTACTGTCAAAGACTTAATCACTCTGAACTCTCAAGATGATGAGGTTGGCTGTGTGATATGGCAAGGTCCAAGTCCATTGACCTTACCTCCAGGAAAAGACATGCAAATAACCTGCAAAGTTGATTTCAAGCAGACAGTTGGCAAAGAGATCTTAATGATTGACTCATCTCCAGTAGCTCCTCTGCCAGGTGATGTCCTGCTGCAACCCATGGTGGTTCCTGCTAATGCCATACAAGTAAACAGCTTCAGAATCCTTGTGCAGAATCAGTCCGCCAGAGAAACCATCATTCCAGTAGGAACTATCATGGGCCGCATGTATCGCACTGAAAGTGTCATCTCAGTGCCACTCCAAAAGTCAGAACCACCCAAATTTGACAGCAACCAGATTAACTTTGGCGATTCACCGGTACCCAAAGAATGGAAGCAACGGCTCAAGCAAAAACTGGCTGAACGCTCCCACGTATTCTCAGTCAATGAATGGGACGTTGGTCTTGCGAAAGATGTTGAGCATACCATCCGTCTCAATGACACAAGACCCTTTCGCCAAAGATCACGCAGACTCGCACCTGCAGATATCGAGGATGTGAGAAAACATCTGCAAGAGTTGCTCTGTGCCGGCATCATTAAAGAGTCCCGCAGTCCCTATGCTTCCCCGATTGTAATAGTTCGAAAGAAAAACGGAACAATACGGATGTGCATCGACTACAGGCTCCTCAACAGCCGGACAGTGCCTGATCAGTACACAACTCCCTGCATTGACGAAGCACTCGATTCATTATCTGGCAGCCAATGGTTCACAGTGCTTGACCTGCGCAGCGGGTACTACCAGATTCCCATGGCAGAGGAAGATAAGGAGAAAACGGCATTCATCTGCCCACTTGGCTTCTTCCAGTTTGAAAGAATACCTCAGGGAATAACTGGAGCACCAGCGACTTTCCAACGTTTAATGGAAAAGACCGTTGGAGATATGAACCTCCTCCAAGTCCTGGTCTATTTAGACGATCTAATCGTCTTCGGGAAGTCGCTGGAGGAACACGAAGAGAGGCTCCTAAAGGTCCTGGATCGCCTTGGAGAAGCAGGACTAAAGATCTCTCTGGACAAATGCCAATTCTGTCAGCCACAGGTGAAGTACCTCGGACATATTGTGTCGGCTCAAGGTGTCTCCCCTGATCCCCAGAAGATTGAGGCAGTTACAACCTGGCCTCAGCCTCATGACCTAAAGTCTCTGAGATCGTTTTTAGGCTTCTGCGGATACTATCGGAGATTCATTGCCAACTACGCCGCAATCGTGAGACCCCTCACTGAACTGACCAAAGGTTATGCTCCAACACAAAAGAGCAGAAAGAAAAGTACAGATCCAAACAAGACATATCTGAAAGATTCAGAGCCCTTTGGAGAGAGATGGGATGATTCATGCACTAAAGCCTTCCAACAGATCATCCACTGTCTAACCCATGTACCAGTGCTAGCTTTCGCAGATCCTACCAAGCCCTACGAACTCCATGTTGATGCTAGCTTCAAAGGACTTGGGGCCGTCCTCTACCAGCCACAAGATGGGGACTTAAGGCCTGTCGTGTTTGCTAGCAGAAAGCTAAGCCAGTCCGAGAAAAGGTATCCCATACATCAACTCGAGTTCCTGTCATTGAAATGGGCAGTGGTAGATCGTTTCCATGACTACCTCTATGGTGCTCGTTTTACAGTACGTACCGACAACAACCCATTGACGTATGTGCTGTCAACTGCAAAGCTCAACGCAGTAGGGCACAGATGGTTAGCTGCTTTGTCGTGTACGACTTCGATGTTCACTACAGACCAGGCAAGCACAATATTGATGCAGACATCCTCTCCAGAAACTTTGAAGACACTGAATGGGACACTATCCCTGAAGCTGCAGTAAAGTCAATCTGCAAAAGAGTACAAGTCTATGAAACATCAAAGTGTCCTACCAGATGCGTAGATCAAACCGGAGCTTCCCCAGAATGCGTTCCAGACATCTATGCATTTCCACTAAAAATGGAATTACACTCTCTAGAACATGTCTCAAAAGCTGATCTGGTTCAGGCACAGAGAGAGGATCCCGTCATTGGTCCGGCTATCAAAGCTGTCCAACAAAATCGATGGTCAGATACAAGCTCTGAATTATCCCTGATAAAGAGAGAGAAAGACAAACTGACTCTGCTAGGAGATGGCCTGCTCTATCGCATCACCAAACGCCAATCAGGTGATGAACTCACTCAGTTAGTCCTGCCAAAGAAATACCATGGCGTTGTGTTAAAGTCTGTACACAACGACTCAGGGCACCTCGGCATAGAAAGAACACTAGATCTACTCCGAAAAAGGTTCTACTGGCCGAAAATGTCACAAGACACTGAGCAACATATCAAAAACTGTGGTGAGTGCATAACTCGCAAGACTCCTGCCCATAGAGCAGCGCCACTTCACCAGATCTCCAGCAGTGGTCCTATGGATCTCGTATGCATAGATTTTCTCTCGATGGAGACGGATTCCAGAGGCCTGAGCAATGTCTTAGTGGTCACCGATCATTTTACACGCTATGCTCAAGCGTTCCCGACCAAGAACCAGACATCTCAAACAGTGGCCAAGACATTGGTCGACAAGTTCTTCGTTCATTATGGCTTACCTGCTCGTATTCATTCCGACCAGGGACGAGACTGCGAAAGTCGCTTGATCAAAGACTTGCTGAAAATAATGGGGATAAGAAAGTCGCGGACTACCCCTTATCATCCGCAAGGAGACCCACAACCGGAGAGATTCAATCGAACTTTACTTTCAATGTTGGGTACTCTGAGCACAGAAAAGAAACGTCATTGGAGTCAACAAGTTCCTTATTTGGTCCACGCCTATAACAGTACAAAATGTGATGCGACAGGCTATTCGCCATATTTTCTGATGTTCGGTCGCGAGGCCAGACTACCCGTGGACCTATGCTTTGAGACTACACCTGACAAAGCTGTGGAGAGTCACTCTCGCTACGTATCTAAGCTCAAAGAAGATCTCCACCAAGCATACAAACTTGCATCTGAGACAGCAGACAAAGTCCATCAAAAGAACAAAATTGCTTATGACAGAAGAGTTGGTTTCCAGTCCTTAGAAGTTGGAGACAGAGTCTTGCTAAAGAACTGGGGCCTCAAAGGAAAGCATAAACTACAAACAAGATGGAGTCCAATACCTTACCAAGTCGTTGGAAAAATGCCAAATCTTCCAGTTTACCAACTGAGAAAAGAAAGTGGGAGTGGTGGTCTTAAAACCATCCACAGAGATCACATTCTTCCTATTGGCCAACATGTAAGATTGCCAATTCCTGAAGAAGACATGAACTGTTCAGTCAGGCAGAAAACAAAAGCTAAGACACCAAAGCAGTCCATTGTTGTTACTGAACCTGAACTGTCACAAGATTCTGATTCATCCTCAGAGTACGAGTGTTATGAGCCCCAAAAACGCTATTACACTCGTGAAACTGTCAGAGAAGAATTGAGAAAGGCTCTTAAATCTCAAGAAGCTCCACAAGAGACTCTTGTCCATTATCAAGAAAATGACAGTGATGAACATGATTCAAACAATGAAAGTGACAATGAGGAATCCCAAATGGAGGATGAAGAGTCTGTTCAAGAAAGTGAAAATGAGACAAACCCAGTTGTGATTACACCAGAAGGGTCAGACCGTGATGAAGAAGATAATGAAGATTCTGCCCCAGAACGAGAGCTGAATCCCAGAGCTTCGCGGTCTGCCACAACCCCAAAACTAAGACAAGCACCTCGTAACAAACTGGCTGACACTCCAAAGCTAAGGTCAAAGAGACAAGTTAAACCAGTAGTTAGGTTAACTTATGATGAGCCGGGAAAAGCTAAAGATCAGCCAATTACTATAATTCATAGAGGTGTTGTAATTACTATTGGCAAAGACTAAAAAATGTGTGTTTAAGGGTCATACTACTTCCCAAGTTCATTTAGTTTTATGGTAGTCTGTTGGGGACACCAGACGTTTAGTGGGAGGAGGGTGTAACCCGGGTAAAAATGTGATAAAACACTTTTAAGTGAAATATTATAAATGGCAAGAAAATCATTTATTTCATAGGTTTAACGTTATTAAAAGTCACAGTTCTTGGTAAAGTGGTTAATAAATATATTTGTAAGGTTTAAAAAACATTATTACAAAGTATTATTTTGTTTATGGTACAGTATCTGTGAAACGTGCATTTTTACGTGATGGTCAGTGAAGGTAACACGAGGCATAGGCGCAACAGGAAAAACCCGGACAGATTGAACTCGGCATGCATCAGGGACGGCTGCAGTGTAACGAGCTAACTTTTGCTTTTGGACATTTTCCTTGGAATAAGCGAGCTGTCGTGATTAATGGACGAAGCTGCTTCTGAGACTGATGGAGTAAAGTGGAAGGACATCGTGTAGCTCCAACTCGAAGCTCGAGAACGGTGTCGTGCTGCTTTATTACATGCTAGTTAGCACGGAGAGCGCGGGCTAACACAGCTATGCGCTAAAGAGACTGTGAGCTGCCGTTTCCACCGACTTGGCGGGACCAGGGAGACTTCGCAGAGGATCGTTGCCGACCAGACAGCGAGAAGGAGGACTGATGAAGCCATCGCCATGGTTGATGCGTTGTTCTTGGACCCGGATTTGCCCTTGTTAAGCTAAGTGTGCCTTTTCCTGGACGAAATCGTCGGACACGTTTTCACAAGGTACTGTAATTTTGTTTAGCTCGCTGAGTGAAGCGACCTTTGTGTTTTTGGTCTCCACGCTCCCGAGCATCGACACAGGCCTGCATCGTAGGTAGTGTGCCGGCTTAGGACTAGTTTATAGGACTGGACAGTAATTTCTCTCAGTAATTGTTTGGATTGCCTGGAGTGGGGAATTCATTTTGTGGGGGGATTAATTTACTGTGCCTGTGGTGACATCAAAACTATTAAAACTAATTTATTTTTTCATCTTTTAATTAAATTTGTTATTTTTATTATCACTTTACCTTGTGTTTGACATTAATTCTTGCCAATTTGATAGCTGGGGTCAATATTTGTATTATTTTAGTGCCAACTTTAGCCAATCTTAGATCCAATTAATTATAGCTAAAATATTAAAGAGTAAATACTACATGTAAAAGAACCCAAAGCCCACTCATTTAATTCAGTGAGTAAATAAGGGCTACATAAACATATATCTGCCTCCAGAGTTGTCCTTGTGTTTCGCCTATTTCAAACCTTTCAGACTGTCCTGCTTGAGATCTAGACACCGTAAAGGCCATTACAGATGATTCCGTTCTTATTTTAGTTGATAATTACACATTTTGTTCAAATGCAAATCTTAGCAGCCAGTTTTTGATATTTTAATATTTTAAGTACTGTTTGGGTGAAAAAAACCTTTAAAATCTTAGGTAGGATGTGAAATAGTACTTTATGTGGAATACTCGGTGTCTTGAAAGTGCAGCCTCCAGCTCTGTAGACAACCTTCCTGGGGCCAAAATAAAAGTGGAACACTACTTGAATAGACCTTTTAAATTCTAAGTATATTTGGAGTGAAATCATCCTTTAAAACACTCGGTTGTGCATTTAAATCGTAAATTGTGCACTTAAGTGATCATCTATTGTAGTAGCTATCTTTCAAAAATGCTCTAAATGTGTGGTTGTAGCAGAAGTGTGCAGCCCTTTGAGTGCAGCCCTGTGAGTGCAGCCTCCAGGTCTGCAGATACATACTATTGCTTTTGTTGTGGAATCAGCTCCCAGTTTGGGTTCAGGAGACAGACAGCTTCTCTACCTTAAGGCTTAAAACTTTGCTCTTTGATAAAATTTATAGTTACAGTGAAAAATACAATCCCATGTAACAAAAAAAAAAAGACTGGGTCTGTAAAACTGTTGACAGGATACCTCTAACTGACAACATGGTCAGATTTTACTCTTTCTATAATGAATTTTGAATCTATAGAAGTCTAGTTTCTCAACTATACCTAGCTTACTTTTGTGAAGTATACAATTGCATTTATAATTGGGTGGTTTAGGCTTTGGATAATAATGATAATACATTTTCTTTTTTTTTCATTTTTATTCAGATTATTTGATGCTGGTCTTTTTAGAATTATATTGCGTTCTTAAATGTAAATGTAATAATTAAATTCTATTATTTTATAATCTTAAACATTATAAAATTGTGAAATTGGCACAGTACACTTTAGATATTAAACTGTATGACATTTAGGTTGATGCAACCGTTTCTACATTTTTTACAGTTCTAAAGTTGCAGTTAATAAAAAATTACACCTAACCTAAACACAAAACATGTGCAATTGTTTACAGGTTTACAACTACGGTATATTTAGAAATGGATTTTTTTTTAATTACTGAAGTGTTTTTTTTTTTTTTAAGTCATGCACAATTATAAAGAATTATTTATTATACAAAATCCATTGTGTAGTTCTGATCTGATAAAATGTTTATGTATGGTTTGAAAGTTGTAGGACTGATGCAATTAACATAATAAACAGAACTGGTTGCTCTCAGTTGGAGAAATGTCAAATTAAGTCTTGCGTCAACTCATATTAACTCAGCCATGTACTATGTAGCTAAGCTAAACGAAAAAAAAAATCAAGCGATAAGATATCTCAATGTGTCACATCGGATGTTTAAAACCTGATGAATTATTTTTAAAAAGTTCTCTATGAATAAAGGTTATTATTTTTATTATCATTATTGTTGTTCCTTATCTTTCTGTGTTAGCTGTTAGCCATAGCAGTTTGTAACCCAATGAATGTCAATTCTACATTTTTTCTCCACCAGTTTAAATTAAAGCCTGGTGCCATCAGTTCAACTTAGTCACAAAGAAAATTAAAACCTTCAAGTTCAGCCTTAATTCATATAATACAAACATTGTACCAAATGCACCAAATGTATCTCGTGCAGACTGAAGATGCTATTCAACCACTTATCATCGTCATCATGTTATCCACTTTTACTTCTGTGGAAAATTGCTCAATGAATAGACACTTCAGACAGCTACTTAGCAAACGAAATGCATCTTGCATGGTGGATCTGTGTTGCTTGATTAACAAAATGGCAACATTGATCTCTGAGGTGGCTCTCAGCCTCATGAAGGTCCCATGCTCTGTTGGCCTGTGAGCCAGTCTTGTTCTCACTGTAATCGCCTGTGAAAAACAAGTTAGCAATGCTTTCGACAGAGCCAGGAACAGAACAAAAAAAGAACCATAAGAAATTAGCTATTTTTCCAGTGCCGACTTTAACTTTTGGAAATTTTGACTTTATTTTTGTATTTCACACTACTCTCAGTATGACTGACTTATATCTTTTCTCTTAAAATATGAAATGAAATGAGGTATATCTACTTTAACTCTTCAGTGCAGAAATCGCACAACATATTTGCAATTCATCTCCTTCATTCCATTCCTGATTACTTCAGTACTACCTCAGTGTTCACCAGCAAAATTATCCGGTGCTGTGGTCTATGTATGTTCAGGCTGTCAAGGGCCTTCAGGGCAATGAGTTCTGTTCTCATATGTGAACTCCAACTGTATCAGCTGAAGGTTGAACTACAACTGATGACAGCCTCATATCAGGGTTGTTTGGCACACTGCTGTGGAACACTGGAAACCCAACCAACAGCTTACACACCATGTCTCTGTATCAAATGCCCACTTATAATCTTGATTACTGAGGTTTGGTCAGTGGCCCCCCAGTTCTTAAAAATGGATGTTGGAACTGTTTGGCAATAACTCCCTCCATTTGGAATTTGATTGGCATTTGGGATAACATTTGTGTTTCACTTGTTTAGTGAGACCTCCATGCTTTCTGATGTGGGGTGAGAAGGACAGCAGTAAATCTTGTAGCCTATTTCTGTCTGAGTTTGGGACTTTTGTTGAGATGAATGAAATTAGGAAAGACGCAAAAATAACTCGTGGTTTTGCAGAGTGCTAACTAGTTTTATCTATGTAATTAACTGAAAATGCATTTGAAATGTATTACACACTGAATTTTTCCTCTTCATGTCTTCACTCAAAACTGGTCAAATTTCAATTTTAGTCAGTTTTGCTCCCATATGTTCCTAAATCAAACAGCACTGGGTCTGTTGTTTCAATCAAATGATCACACAGCGGATCTGGGGACAGAAGAATACCATGCACACTGCACAGAGAGGAAAGGAAAAGTATGTAAAGTTTAAAGGGGCCCACCAGCTAACCCACAGGTTAATCTGGACACGTGTGACTATTGTTGCTGAACTGGACCTCCCAGTTACAGTTTTTCTCTATTGATAAGACACTGTTCCTGAAAAATAGCACACATTTCCCAGCACACTGCACACTATTTTCTTTATTTGAACACAATTCACAAAGCACTGCACACTTGTGTCAAAAGCGCACTTTATTGTCAAAATTTGAACTTTGTTTTCAAAATTAAGACACACGAAGCAAAAGTAGGACACTGCACTGCTAAATACAAAACACTCTCCTCACTGTGTTTTCACAAGAAGTATAAAAAAAAATGATCCAGTCCTCAAAAATGACAACTTAAACACAAATGCATCCTATAAATGACTCAGAGGGGCCATTGCAGCGCCTGAATGTACATTATAAAATAAAAATAATGTAAGACAAAAAATACAGCACTGTATTGTACACATTACAGTATGCAAATATTTACACCACTTCTGCATCAATTCTTTCAGCCTGGTCAGACCACAGGACCTCATCAAACTCACAAGCTATGTTTTCTCTGGAAAGAAAGACCTAGTGTGTCTGATCCAGCCCTGACATGCATCAACAGAAACATCACCACATGCCAAGACCACTGATTGATAGAGATTTTCCCAAAGTATGGCTGCTGCTCATATACCTTCCACCTCCATGTAGAGAAGAATTCTTCTATAGGATTCAGAAAGGGAGAATATGGTGGCAGAAAAACCACAATAACTTGAGGGTTCATATTGAAACATTACCGAATCAATAGTCCTCTATGAAAACTAACATTGTCCCAGACAACACCAAAAACCATGTCTTCTTGCTAAACACCCTGCTCCCTTGCCAAGTCCATCTCGGAAAGTCAACAAATGCTGGGTGTTCTATGAGCCCAGAACTGCATGATGGTCAATTACTCCATGATTATTTATTGCAGTACAGAGGGTTACGTTGCCCCATGCTGACCTGGATGTTGACTATAGCCTGTTGTCCAATGAAGTTTCTTCCTCTTCTCCTCTTCTTGGCCAGGTTGAAACCAGCCTCATCCACAAAGATGTATTCATGTGTATCATCAGAATCCAACAACAACAAAAACAAAACAACAAAAAATTCTCTGGAACAAACGCACCTGAAACAGAGGAAAAGTCAGTCATGTACACTTTCTGTATTTTTACCAGCACTTGTGAACCAGAATTATGCATTAGATTTTTTACAGTATTCTCAGAACATTTCTGACTGCTTGTATTGCTACAATATAGACATGTCACTGAGGTGACAACAACATTTACATACATGTAAAGTGGTCCAGGACCAGGTGCAGGGGCAGGTCCAGGTCCAGGATCTGGTTCTGGCCATGGTCTGAGTCGTCCACATCCTCTTCTTCCAACATGACCTCTTGCTCCTCTGACATCCATTCTGAACAGCTAATTCTGCTTCACAGCAGGTTTTATAGTGTGCAGTTCACTGGGAAAAGTGTTTTCAGTTTTGACCTGTTGTGTCTTCATTGTGACAGCAGTGTTGGAACAGTGTCCCAATTCTGCTTCCTTGTGTCCACTTTTTGAAAAATGTGTGCTATGAGTGAAAAGTGTGTTCAAATGAGTAAATAACATGTTCAGTCTTTTGCAAAAAGAGTGCAAGAGTTTTGGAAACTGTGCAAACCATGAATAGTGTTCAAGGTTTTGACAGCAGAGTCCTGTTTTTGAGAAATGTGTGCAGTCAGTTGGTGGCTGTGTGCAGTGAATGGAATTTAGTGTCTTATTGTTTGAGAAAAACTGTAACCAGATCCTGCTATTTTTAAATGTAGGTATGAATTGAAAAAAATATCTTAAGTAAGAGCCAGGGCTGCTAAAAACCCAGCATTTCATGACTCTGAGTGGTATCATGTCTCTGTAAATATACAGCTATATATGTACGCATTCCGTTTTAAAGACATGCACAGGATCAGAGCCTAAACTGCATCTAATAGAAAAAGTGATATATTTCAACACTAATTGTTGATATTGGTCTAGTAAGGAGGTGGAAATCATGTTGTCTCGAGCAGACAGGCCTGGAACTTTTGCTGTTTGGTGAACTGGGCCATTGTAGGGCAGGCGCATCACTTTTCATGGCTTGGTCACTAAGATCGATTAAGTGAAACCAATCGACACACTGCATGGTAATGTAGGCTGCCACTTTCATGTAGCTCACACAGAGTCCTTTCTTTTTGGTATTTATAAAGACGAGCCTGATCTAATTGATTAATACAAAAATAAGCAAGCAGCCTATCACATGATACAGAGGCTGCACAATTGTGTATGTCAGCAGAGATGTTGGACAGATGGAAGACAGACATTTTCATTCTGCCCTGCTGTGGATCAGATGGATCATCTTGGGGCTGTTGTCAGTAGGTATCTTAGTAACCTGTAATCTGCAGATCTGTGTATTTCCAATTCACATGCAGCAGTAGTAGTAGTAGTAGTAGTAGTACTGTAACTTCTCCTCAGCCTTTATTACATATGACTAAACGTCCTCCTGCAAAAATAAGAAAATTTATCCATTACAAGGCATAACCTGAACTCTGTCAGTACTTGTCAGTGGTTACCTGTTGGTTGTTACTAAATTGACTTGAGAATCGATTTTCAGCCATTTACAATGATGTTAAAAAAAATCAATTCACTGAAATAAAGCAAACATTAGAAAAACATACTTAAAGTTAATAGAATTTTGTGTTGCAAATGTTTTCTCATCCTCTAATTGAAGTGCTTTCAGGTCACTATAAAGATAAAGACAGCAAGACAACACACAAACACAACTTAACCCTAATTTCTTTCTCTTTATTTTGGTACTTTTTCACACTACACATAGTGACTGGAAACATTATACTAAGCAATATTTTAATGCAAATGTTTAGCTGGTCGGATTTCTATCCAATATAAAAACATAAATCTGTTATTTGTTTCAAAACCATAACATATGAAACATTTTAGACATCAGAATAATAATAATAATGAAAGAAAAACAATCAAAAACCATCATCATTGTTCCCTTTGGATTTAACAAAAAAAAAACAACTATGCATTTTAGTTCTTTCATACTTATTAAAGGTTTTCTGAAAATATGACAGGATCTGCTGGGTCAAAATTATACATACAGCGACTTGAGTTATCAGTTTTGGAATGTAAAAAGCAGTTGCGTGGCCTTTTCGCTTTTAACTTCTTGTGAATGATTACGATTGGCTTCAGCTGGTGATTCCTCTGAGACAATTTAAATAGAGCCCATTTGATACACTCATTACACTGAAGAGGCAAATCACTGACTCTTTACTCATTTTAGCAGTTTTCATTGATGCATCATGTTTGTTCTTTCAGTAATGCACAACATGTAACTGTCGCTTTGTTATTTCTGTCAGTCTATGGTCCCCTGATGTTGCATATATACAACAGTCCAGCAATCCTATCTTAATGAAGGTTTTTATGTTCAGCGTGTATTGAAACAGTTTTTTAGCCTACCTTCATTAACAAAAATGGGTTAGATAATAGGACACAAACACTTGCCTGTCAAAGCTCAGAAAAATAAACCCAGATGCATGACACAGAGAAGAGCAGTTTTCAGGCAAAGGTTAAAATTCTGGAACAACAAAGACACAATGGAATTCTGAAAAGCTCTGACGAAATACAAGAAGACAGTCTGATAGTGGCTGAATGGTGAACCAAAGGTATAATATGGAGGGCTTATGAGGGAAGTGGAAGCAGCTGAGTGAAGAGTTGGGGAGTTCAGGTGATGCAACTGGTGGGAAAACAGTGCAGGCAGGAGTGGCTATTCTGAAATAGAAAGAAAGTTAGTGGATAGAAAAACAGGAAACAGAATGAACAATTTAGATGCAAACTGTGACGAAGTGCATTGTGTCCTCATCTCCATAGTGCATTGTGCAACACAGTACAGCTGAAGTAAACAAGTACACAAAGCACAATGTTGAAAAAAAACATGCAGTTAAACAAACAGCTCTCTTAAACAGTTTTAAAAAATAGAACATTCGGCCCTTCGTGCTGAAGGCTTTATTTTCAGGACTGTTTTCTCACTTTCAGCTAAAAGGACCTAACAAACTGACAGTTGTACAGGAGGTGCTGGACCAGTAGTCATGATGTGCCGGGTGTTTACCTGTTAGTCGTTTGTACAATTTAGTCATAACAGAGCGCTACATATCTGACAGTGAGTTTCTAAGCATCATGAGCAATTACTGCCTTTTTAAAATGAAGTCAAAAGGACTGAAGACATCTGACTGTATGCCCCTCTTCCTTATAGCTCTCTCACATCCTGACTCAGATGAGCTGAGAGGCCCTCGTTTCACAAATTTGTAGTTGTTCCTAGGAGCACCTCACAAACTGCTCAGGAAGCCCTGCTGAGTGTACGTTGGTGTCAGAACATGTTTGAGCTATTTAAATATGAGGCTAGACACGAGCCAGAAAATATGAGACAACAGACTTAACAGCTGGCCACAGAGGTGCCTCATGATCTACCTGTGGATAAAAGATGGACTCCCTCATATGTACCTCATATCTGCACTCAGAAGCCATAATACAGTAGCCTCAGAAACTGTCCAGACCCCTGATCACCACAGATTTATCCCTGAGGTTTACAGACAGTTCTTTGACTTCATGGTTTAGCTTTTGTCCTGATGTGTAATGCGACTTGTAGAATCCTTTTTACACAGAGACTGGCCTTTCCAAACCGTACTTAATCAATTCAAGTTGTCACAGGTGAACTCCAGTCAAGTTCTAGATATATCTTAGGAAAGAATCTGAATACTTCTGCAAAATTACATTTTTGATAAATTTGCAAACATTTCAAAACGTGTTTCTTTTTTAATTATAGGTTACGGAGTATAGCTTTAT